>NW_027279368.1:7500-166035 GCF_046629955.1 Centroberyx affinis
CAGAACCTGACTGGTGGAGTGGCCCTGCGTGTGTGTGCGTGTGTGTGTGTGTGTGCCCATGTGTTTGTGTGTATGTGTGTGTATGCGCCCAAACATCATCCCTATCCATCCATTCACTGGGCAGGACAGACTTTCTCTCCACCCTTCCACCCCCAAACCCCCCCCCCCCCCCCCCCCCCCCCCCACACACACACACACACACACACACACACACACACGCACACACACACACTCACCCAGTGGAAACGCTGGCACTCCACATCTCATCCACCTGCCAGTCGGCTAGTGCCTAACAATCTTCCTCCGTCGCTCAGGGATTGCCTCTGTGTACTTTGGCTGTTTACAGTTAAATGGCCTCTTGTATTATTGATGGCTTCATATGTGGTTATAATATTACCGCCTTGAGATCGACAAAAAGTCATTGTGTTGTGATATGAGAGAGGCTTGGGTGACAGAATTCATTCTGATTACCCATTCCGTGTCTACCTTGAAGCAGCTACCGAACATTACAGAAATATTTTTTCCTCACTTGTTCTTCAAAACTAGCCGCGCATGCCTGTCTAAAACAGTGGAGGTAATTTCCAGCTTAAATCTAATTTACATTTTTTTCCTGCGCGTGAGCCGATACAATTTTTTGCAGTCTTTGGGACCACCCTGTGAGAATATATAAATAAAAAGACAGAGGGGGTCGAAGGTCATTGTCAATTAGTACCTACCCAGATGAGCAATTACTAGTCAACAGCGGGGATGGAGATTGCACCATTTTTCATCAGCCTGGCTTTCAAACAGCATGGTTCACGTGCTTGTCGGAATCAGCAATGGGATACTGAGGAGGATGTTGTTTCCGATTAAGGCTGTGTTCTTAGTTGGCATATTAAATTGTAACAGCTGAGCACAGCCTCGTCACAATAACACATACTTGGCGACACTTATTTCCATTCAGGCCCCTTTTCTTTGTGCTTTAAAAGAGCAGTTGTGTAGCTTGTGTGCCGTTGTGCGGTTGTGTGTGTGTCCCTGCGTGTCCCTACAATGGCGGAGGTTAGTGGGGCCAGCCAAAACGGCAGACCATTCTCCTCTACCTAACAATAGCCACATGTATCAGAATTGAATGTGGCTTTTGATACCCATTCTGATTTAAAAATCATTGCTATAGGCATATCCAGTGGGACACCTCCAGTCTAGCCTATATGTCACTCTGATTTGTATCAGAGTGCTTACATTAACAAGGTGGCCAACACCCATGCGCCATTACCTGGGTTTATGAACAGTATATCACACACCTGTACTCGGCCCAGACATGGCTTTACTGTGGTGCTTGTGTTTCTTTGGCAGACGCGTCCCCAGCCAAACCCCGGTCTGACGAACATTTGGCCGGTCAGGCTAGACGTCTGGGGGAGTGTGTGGTGGCCCGGACAGGCCAGGGACAGGAAAGAGGACTTCTAAATCAGCCAGCAATCCAAAGGCCTTCCATAAATCCTCCAAATGGGCTCGGGTGGGGGACGTAAAGCACACCTGCAAGACTTATGTAAGTCTTATTAAACCATAAATTGCTAACACCAGCCCCTCGCTGGAGCTGCTCTCGGCTGGAATAAATCTCAGAGAGCGCCCTGGTGAGGAGAAAGAGAGAGTGAGAAGGAGAGATAAAGCAGGTGAGAGAGAGAGAGAGAGAGAGAGGGGGAAAGATATAGTGGAGGTTAGAGGTAGTGAGAGTGAGGAGCGGGAGAAAGAGGATACTAAAGGTTTGACAGCGAAGCATTGCTGTTTGATGATAGGGCAGACAATAACGGGCTTTGATTGGAGCTAACAGCTTAACACCTAGTGCTACAGCAGCCTGAGGGTGGGGGTGGGAGCGGGGGGGTGTTGAGGAACTAGTCCAAAAGTGTCATGACTGTTAATGTATACGCCCCCCTCCCCGAACCCCCGTGACCACCTTCCACGGTACCGGCCTCAATCTGGTTCGCATAAACTATCGGATCACACAGACAGGATCACCTTGCCCGCACCTTCAGCGCCCTGGACCGGCTCTTCGGTAGTCGCGGTGACGGAGACCATGTCTGTGCAACACGGGGAATATTTGTAGGGATAAAAATCTGAGTTCCTGAGCTCCTGGGCCCCGGTGAGTTTCCCAACACACCCACGCTCTCCTCCCTGCCTGGTTGTGGGTCCTTGAATTAAACATCAAAGCACACAGGAGCGTAGGGCCCAACTGCCATAAATAACAGTGTGCTCGGGGAGGGCAGGGGAGGGGAGGGGAGGATGTTCAGATGGGAAGAGAGCAGGTCACCCGATCCCTCATACACATACTGTCAAAGCAGATTCATTTGTTCACAAAATGGGCGATGTTGTGTGAGGTTATTGATTTCCGCATGCCATCTGTCTTCTCCGAGGCTTTGGCGAGCGGCTCTCTGGCACTGCCACTCTCAGGCTCTCCCATACTAGTCTCCGCAGCTCAGGTGGACAGAAGGGAGACAAGGAGCAGATATTAGACACAAACGGGTGACGGCTGACGTGACACCTACTCAGACAAATTGATCACTGGCATGAAAGCCAGAGTCACTGTTGAATATTTTAAAGGTGTTCTCTCAAGTCGCCCTGGAAAAGAGCATCCGCTAAATGCCTAAAATATGAATGTAGATGTTATTAGCTATCCTGAGCTCGGATGCAACCGTCTGTGTGTTTAAATATACAGCAATGAACATCAGGAATGGATAAAGGCCTTTAGTAATTTCGAGCGAAATCCTTCATGTAACTATCTGGAACATTTGTGGAATATTGTGGAACATTTACTGTAAATTAGCGATACTCTTTGCCCGTATCAAAAAGGTGCACTCGATGGTGAAAATCCATGCCGGAGGTTGCGACTAACATCTCATTTGTCACAAACACCTGTATACACAAGTTCAGGCCCACCCTCGATCTCCTCCTCTCACTAACTCGTCTTGAAGTTACAGTGTACCTCCATGTTGAGCTGCGGAGTGTGGAGGGCAGGCCTTCAAACATGGGGCCCAGCTGCTGCTGTGTATTTTTGTCAGCCAACACACACACGCACTGGCATCCCTTGGTGTTTGCTCTTGTGGAGGGCACATGTTACTGGGTAAATTATCACAGCGACGGTAAACAGTGTTTTTATGAGGGAATGTAGCTTGGTTGTTATATTTGAAGTCTGCGCTTTGTATACTGCTGTGCTATTAGGACAGATTGAGGATGTTTGCGCCTGGTGTCTGCACTCCGCCCATGTGGGGTAGACACACACACACACACACACACACACTCAAACACACACACACACACGCATGCATGCACACAGGGTGACAGGCACAGTTGTAGTTTTGAGTTTTAAATGGCTCTTTTGTTGTCTTCTTCAAAAAAGCAAAAAAAAAAAAAAAAAAAACAGCAACAAAAAAATCACAGCCTAAGGAGTGCGTGTCAGTGTCACACTTGTGTCAGTCTCAGGGTAAATGCAGATGAACAGCAGCAGCAGGGGAGAAAACACTGCACTTCCTAGTCTAGAAGAGGAACATTAAACTTGATCCTGATGCACTGTGGAAAATATAAGTCATGTGCAAAACCTTGCTTTATGCAGAGACAGGCTTTTTATGCATACTGATTGGGTACACAGACGTGAACACGATGTCTGGTAATTGCTTTACATTTTCGGCAGTTGAGTCATGATATGGCTGTAATGATAGTGCTTGAAAACATCGTCGGTGGGTTGATAACAAGGCAATCAGATAATGATAGAGTCAAACAGATGGATGGCTAGGAGATAGAGGGCTGGTACTTTAAGGTCCTCACTTTTCAATTAAACTCATTTGAACCATGTATAAGGGTCTCATTAATTCTGCTGACACCCAAAGTACACAACACCTGAATGGAGGAAAAGAGGGGATGATGATGACACCCTTTCCACTGTTTTTTTCCCTTTCTTCTCAAGAGCCCCAATTATCCACTAATGCGTGTTAAAAGCAGAAAAAATGGACAGCCATCATGTGTGGTGCCTACCGCGATGGGGAAATCATTCTTTCCCAGCCTCCCAATCTTTGGATGGGGATAATCATGGTTTGTCCCAAACACCTGCGCTTCAATTGCCCTGACCTGCCGCCCAAATGAGTGCAATTAATGACAATTACCCTCCAGGTGTCACAACATAGACATGTACTGATAGGCGCCTATCTGGAGGGAGCAGGCGCTTGTCCTCCAAGTAAATATGTAATGATTACAGCTGTAACACAGTGGGGTGGAGGGGGGCGCGATCGCTACCAGTGCAATTTATTTGTGTTTGCCTCAGCTCAGCGCCGCTAAGCAGGCCAGACAAACCAGAATGGATGGACTTGATTCCCCCCAGCCGGACGGAGGGGAGTTGACTGGAGGTGTTGGGATTCCTCATCAGATGGAGATCAAAGCGGATGTGGCCCAGAAATGGTTTCTGCACCAGTGCTCGGATGTACGTGTGTGTGTGTGTTTGTGTGCTGGTCTTCAAACACAATTTGTTAGTGTAGGTGTATCCCACCTTGACTACCTTCTAGTGTGTTTGGTTCATTTTATTTAAGCTTTTATTGTGTCCATTGCTGGTTACCGTGTCGAGAATATAGGCTTGGTATCAGCTTCATGTTATAGTTAATCTTATAGTTCTTGTGATTGCCTTGGATTAGAAAGACAAATGTATCGGTAGTTTAAAATTACAACAGTTGCATTATTATAGAACTTGGAATCAAATACAGGCCTGATATGTGTATTCTGTAAATGGTGGCTGCGGTATAAGCCCAGGCTTTCAGCCCATTTCCCTATGTGAAGAGATATTTCTCAGGTGCAGGAGTCAACTTTAACCCTCCTCCTCCTGTGGGCTCGTCGTCCTTTCCCTCTGAACCTGCATTAGCATAAAGGCATTAAAATGTGAATAGGAATTAATTTGGACTTTCCCCTCCATAGGAATTAATGGAAGTTTGTTCTGCCCATACCCCTCAGACAGCTCGCACTCCTCCACAGTCCATAAATATTAATATTAATACGGCATCGCATTTAAAGGTAGCGCTTGGCTGAAGCCGTATACAGAATATTATTAGAGATCACGATACGTTTCTCATGAGAAGTACAGCTGAGTGAATGCATTGCCTTGCCGTTGTGATCTGTAAAATCCAATCTTCATACAGCACAAAAAGTTATTTTCAGAGAGACGGAAGATTAGCAGGGCCGAATGGCTGCTGTCTAAAGCCATTAGGCAGGTGGGGATTTTTTTTTTTCTACAGTGAGTTGAGAGAGAAGGGCCCACATCTCCTGCTCTATCAGGGCACTGATTCACAGTCACACCACTGTAGCGCTATTATCCCGCCCGAGCAGATCATCTCGGCAGATAACCATTATCACCGTCTCACCGCGTCGCTCCAGTCTACTCACCCACATAATACAGACCACAGAAGTTTTTGACACTCTTCCAAATCACCATATTCACCTTCTTTCTCTTCTTTTGCACGGTCTTTGTCACTTTCCTCTGTGCACTGCGTGCGGTTGGATCACACATCCTCAATACTAGTGAGAGCAATGCAAAGCCGGAGCACCCAAACCTGGACTCATATAATGCATTTATGAATATTCTATGGAAAGGGCAGTTAATAAATATTCATTTATTTATATGCAGCAGTTCTGGCACATCGTTTGTGCCGGGGTTTTTTTTTTTGTCCTATTCTTACTCTGTCTGTCTGATAGTTGCATCAGTTTGTGAATATACTGGTGTTATTGTTTTGGTCCGAACTCTGTTGAGTTGTCTGAAGCAGGCAGGGGGGTTGTGTCAATATATTCAGCAGGTCCTCTCCTCTCCTCTATCTTCCTGCTTGAGGAGTGCTGATCCTGACAGGTTAGAGTGGTCAAGGTGAGACACGTTGGTGCTGAGCCCGGGGAAGGAGGGAGGAAGGTGCAGGCTTCAAAGCCCCAGTGTGTGGGTGAGAGCTGCAGGCAGCCACCCCAGCAAGCTCAGTCAACAGTACCCGCCTTTAATCTTTGCTCCGTAATCTTTACTCCTCTCACATTTAGTCAATACACTCTCACTTTGTTCTGGGAGGAAGTAGGGTGTGAGGCTGAGAATGTATGATGTAAAAGAAAAGAAAAGTACAACACAATACACAAATCAATTACCAGGGGTAAAGTGGGTATGGCCAGCCTGACGTTGGGTCAATACCATTCACATGCTGAATGATAATAGGCCCAAGCATGTTTCTTTTAAATGCTAAGCGCAGTGACATGGTGATAATTCTGTTTACAAGAGCACAATACAAGTAGTTGCGAGATTACTAAAGAGGCAGAGCCATGAGGATATTGTGTTCAGAAGTGAGCAGCCAAAACAAAATTTAGAGAAAAAAAAAAAAAAAAAAACTCCAGTTCTCTATTATCGTACAGTAAATGCACAGGGAAAATTCCTGTACATTTATTGCGCTTGGCAATTAAAATGATTCCGCTTCTTATACTCCATTGCGGATAACAATGCAAACAAAATAGAAAATGTTGTCAACAAAGCATCATGGAACTGTCTTAATCCCTACTAGTAGCCTGTGTTGAGGAGGCGTGCATGTTGTGATAAGCACTCGGAGCTGAGGTTATATTTGTGCATCAGGTCATTCCTGTAGCGGGCTGGTCCGGGTCGGCCCGCTCCCCTCTGAGAGCCCTCTCATCAGGCCAGCCTCTCCTCTGCCGCCCTCTTCCCCACAATCCCCATAAACTCTCATAATTGCCACATTAAACTTGAGTTTATTATTTTTCTCCAGGTGCAGGTGTGCAGATGATATGAGCCCCAGGTTGCATTTACATACAAATTGAAGGTTTTTATTAATCAGGCGGGCAGCAGGAATCAAACGGCAACACTCCATCAGCCCTTTAAATACATTTGGTGACATTTTTACCCGGCATTAGCATGATAGGGCAAGCGGAGTATAATGTACCAATGATTGCTTTTCCATTGAAAGCACAAACGGTTTCATTTTTCCTGTCATCTCAAATAAGTGTTAAAGAGGGTTTGGAGGCTATTGTGCGAGCGCCGTATGCCGGGGACTTGGGACCGCTGATGGCCATATTAAATAACCATTAGCGCCTGAGCTTAGATCATTGTGGCATCCGCCTCCTCTGAATTTATCCTGTGATTTCAAATGAAGGCAAGCTGTGCCCGCTTTCATAAAGTGCTCCAGCCCTCTCCATTTTTCCTCAAACAAAATGCATTACAACGGTAATTTTGTGACTGTTAAGATAACTAGCGTTAACAAGCACTTAATTAAAATGTACAATAAATAGCCGTCTGCAGCCTTATCTCCCCTCCAGAGCGACGCTGGTAGGAGGCTCCAATGCTCAGGCCGGCTGTTCCCCAGCTCGTTTGCAGATTAATTGCTTTTCTGTCTGGCGAAGCCTGCCTCTTCTGCAGCCAGATCGTAAATAGCCAGATAGGGAGTTTATCAATCAGGGCTCTCTACCTCACTGATCTCCCCCACACAGCCCTGTCTGTCTGACTATCTGTCTGTATGTACATCTCACACTACCAAACAGCCTCTCTATAAACACACTTCCAGAAGCTTTTATTATGATAAACCTACGATTAGCGGATGGCTTTCATTACAGTCTGTTTGTGTGTGTGTGTATGTACACTTGTGTATGTTTCTGTCTGTGCTCAATTTTTGAGTTTTTATGTATGTACAAGTGAGCATGCATGCACATTTTTCTTTCTGTGTTTTGTGTGCATAGAATGACCTTTTACATAGCTCATGCATCTGTGTTAGCAATGTAACAAACGGGGCATTGTTGATACAGCGCTTATGTTTTTGTAACCTACAGTGACACCATATTTATGTCTGTATGTGTACATGCGTATACCTATTTTACGGCGGTGCATTTTGTGCCCGTTTATGTGTATACTGGGTGCGTACAAATGGGCCTAGAGTGTATCGCGGGGGTTAATCAAACACAAGCCGTACATAAAAGCAGCCGGGGGTTGTGGGAGACAGGAGAGAAGTGAGCAGAGAGTATTTACAGTAATAAAAGTTAACAGCGGTCAGCCCCTTGGGATCACATTACTCCTCAGACATGTGGCTGCAGCTCCCTCCTCGCAGCTTTATGGACTTTGGCCCTCGGTGAGCAACCTGCAAACCCCCTTGTTTTTCAAAGGGGAGAAAAGAAAACACGTAAAAGCAAACTTCCACACTCGTAGCCTGCCGCCCCCCTCCCGCACCAAAGCTCCCCCTCCTCTGCCTGTGTCCCACCCTTAACCTCTGGATGATAAATCTGCCCACAGAAGCTGTGAGGGGGAAGACCCCCATGCTGGAAGACCCCCATGTGTCCTCCATGACACATCCTGTTTGTGTAGTCAGGGCTCCAACCAATGATCTTTACACTCATAATTCAAAGAATGACAACACTTGTTCCCAGACTATTTTTATATCTGCTTGTAATATTGTGAATGTTTCTTGTGGACATGAGGGAGAAACGCTCTGTAATCTAGTGGGCAAAACCTTAGTAAACTATTCAGTATTTGAAAAAAAACAACAAAAAAAAACAAAAAAAACCAAAAAAAAACCTAAACAATATAAACGCTTGAATTTATTGCGGTCCTGTCAGCACACAGAGATTACTTTCAATATTGCAGCTAGCTGCATAGCTTTCATTACTGTATTTATTTGGTGTTGTCTATTTAGAGAGCTGAATTTTGTAGCTGCACTGACATCAGTCCTCCTTAAATTAGGAAAGTTATGTCACAGTATGCTTTTGCTATGCAACTCGACTCTGTTGAATAAACACTGATTTGCCAGGCAGGTTTAAACAAACATGTCCTTGCGCTTGTCACATAGATTTCCCATGGTGGGCCGGGGAATCGTTTTGTTTCCACAGTTTCTCTTCAGTGTTGACTGACTATAGGAAATTGGAAATGATCGTTGTGGAGCGGCTGAAACTCTCTTCTGACAGAGTGTGCGAGCTGGCAAGGGCCTAGGGGGACTTGCAGCCCCCTCTGTTCAGTAGCCAGATCCTTGCATTGTGTGAAAAGAGTGTCAAACTCTGTGACAGCTAGTTATGCTAACGGCTAAAGCTAGCGGCCGAGCAAATGCTCATGCTGTATCCCTGTGGTACCCTGCTAAGGCAGTGTGAGGACACTCATGGTGGTCTGAAGGCCTGTGGGGCTGTCTGGCAGGCAGATTAGGGCAGCAGCCATTCGACAGCGATGCTACAGTTATCAGACCCACTTTAGCCAGAGTGATTTATTATGTGGGAACATGATAAATGTAGTTGTAAGCGAGCTAGGAGGGGTGGGTGGGAGCTAGCTGAAGGGGGGGAAGGTATATGGGTCTGTGGAATGGAAGCGTCCCTCACAGGGGAAAGAATAACACGGGGGACAGAAGAAGCGCTGGAAGCTGTGATCAGAGAGAGCGGGGCATCCTGCGAACCTCCACCTTGCCTGTCGTAAATCAGCCTGCAGCCTACAGGCCTCGGCCCTCCGGCCCACGCTCCCCTCTGGCCCGAACTCTCTCCTACAGCACCTCCGACAAACACACCCACGCTCTGACCTCACATCTCCAAGTTTGTGATGCATTTGTTCTCTGTTCTCTGTAAAGCACTTTGTGACTAATCTGTTCCCTTGATTTCCTTTGACCTGATTTCTACAGCATCAACATCTTAGGGAAGTGGTGATCTTTGGAAACTTGGTCATATTTATTTCTTAGGTATTAATTTCAGTGGGAAGGGGCAGCTAGGATACTATATGTGCTGCCCTGATTGGTTTAGAAGCCAGATCTATTCCATCCCCGCTCATCGTGACCCTCTGTTGTGACAGTCACGGCAGATACAATCAATACTTATATCAACAGTGGCCTAAGTGGGTCAACAGAGGGAGATAACTCATCTTTCAGGGAGCTGCAGTGGCCACAGGAGAGTTTATGGAAAACAAAAGGGCTATTATAATGGATATAGCTAAAGTTCTTGTTTTGGTATTGTTGTTTAGCCCTTGGAGAGGAAATGAAGTTATGAATGGACACTGCAATCACATATACACACACAAGCACACAAGCACACACCTCCATATCCGCCGTGCCTCAGTGTCACCTGTCACTGTGGAGGTGCTGGCTATGCATGATTTGTGTGGCCATGCTCCTGTATAAATCCCCATGGTCTCCAGCGACAGTAATTCAACACAGAGTATATTTTCCATAAATAATTTGCCGCTCATTGATTTCCAATGCGGGAGGAGAAATATGCCGGGCCCACCTCAGGGGGCTGTGGATGTATCTGGTGCTCACTTTTGTGGTGAAAGTTGTGACAGCCAGAGCCCATATCTCGCGGTCACATGTCCCGGCCCCGATTTATTGCTGGTAGGAGGCCCACTTGTCTAGAATGGGGACATCATAAACAGAGCTAGCCCAGGGTAGTGGAGCCCCGGAGGTCCAAAGAACCAGACCCTGCACCACCTGGACCAGCTCCACTGGGCCCACTGTCACTGGGTGGTTCATAGGCCCAGGCTCCATTACGGCCACCAAAGGTTAAAGGTCAGGGGTTGAAATCTGTTATTTTTTCACTCCTTCTCCTCCTGTACAGGCCGAGGGGGACTATAAGTCTGCCTACCTCTGTTGTAAGGTGATTTGGTGTGGCCATTTTGTTGTGGTGTCACCCTCTGACTGATCAGGTTGTTGATTGGGGTGTTTGCTGGCACCTCAGAGAGGGAAGGCAGGAATTGATGAGGTTTAATTGGTCTGTCTCTTGTCAGCTCTCATTAGCTCCTCATTTAACACTATCTGATGGTGTGACTCTATCACACCTACAGAGCCTGAGTGTGTGTGTGTGTGTGTGTGTCTGTATGTGTGTCAGAGAGAGAAACAGAAGATGTGTGTGTGTGTGTGTGTGTGTGTGTGTGTGTGTGAGAGAGATAGAGAGGGTGTGTGTGTGTGTGTGTGTGTGTGTGTGTGGATTGTGTTATTGAATCCGAGTGTTATCTGGGCTCACCTTGGGGTGTGGTGACGATTTCTTTGTGATCAATAGGGATAAATCTCACTGGAGATGAAAGCAGCCTCACTTCACACTCATGTAACTGATCATAGTTTTCATTTAGAGTTGATGAGCACTTGAAAGACCCTAATCAGATCATGTTCTCACCTGTCTGCTTTCAAAACACTTCTCTCAAAGACTATTTGTTTGAGGATATTACTCATTCATTACAGTTTTCTTCTAGAGATCAGACTGAGGGCGTAATTATAATAATTAATGATTATCATCATTGCCCCCTTCATCTCACAGCCTTGTCATATTAAGGACGACGGTCTACAGAGCTCAGTAACGATGATGCCATATTGTTAGTGCAAATTAGCATGTGTGGATACCGATACCTTCCCATCATGCCTTGCCCCATGAGTGACAGCCGTTGAGACGCCTTCGGCACGGTGGTGAGAATTGGTGTGGACGTGGCGGCGAGCCGTGGAATTCGCCTCTGCTGCTCGCTGATAGCTCTCTGAGGGCTTGGGTGTCACTCAGTGACGGCCTAAGAGCCGTTAATTTTAGCCTCCGGAGTGGCTGTCGTAACAAGATCCCACACCCCCCCTCCCTCACAGCAAGGCTCCTAAATATACATTTATTTTCAGAGGGAGTCCCCCTCGTCAGGATATGATGGATGTCGACTAATCGGATGGCGTGCGAGTGTATGTCCACGGTCAAGCCCCTCTACGTTGGTTTGCCGGATGGTGTAAATCTCTGCAAGGGCGCTGTGTTGGGGTCTTGTCTTTGGTAAGGATCTTAGAGATATGATACCCTGTGCTGTTGCTGCCTGAGTGAGTCTATCTTAAGACTCCACATGGAGGTCTGGCATTCAACCGGGTCTCTGTGGGCTTGGGGGCAAGCAGCGGGAGGGCTGCCTGTGGCCTACAGTTACCCCAAAAACACTCACCATTTGCCCCCCGCCCCCTGCTACCCCCGGATGGCACAGACCCACACACATATCTAGATAAGCAGCCCTCCCACTTGGCTTTGACGCTGGTGCTAAAACTGACCTTTATCATATTTTAGCTGGGCTTGGATATTGACTGGTGATAAACGTCATGACAATATTTTTGTCATCTGAAGGTATCTATTGCTTATGTTTTATAGGGATGTATCTGCTTGTGTATGAATATGTGTGCTTGTCTGTGTGAATAAATTTGTGTATGTTTGTCTAACATTGTGTTTTCTGTTGTGTTTGTGCGTGTAAATGTGTTTGCAAGTGTGCATGTGTTTATGTGAGTTTGTATACATGTTTATGTGTGTGAACACCCCCACGCCCACAAGCACATGCAGGATACACATACAGTGTGTAGACACTTGCGTCATCTTTCCAGTCCTCGCCGCCCTAAAACACAGATCCCCTCTCCCAGAGAGGCTGACAGGCTGCTTCTCTCTGCGACTGGGTGCTGGGTGCTGGCTGCTGGGTGCTGGGTGGGTGGGGGGATAAGCAGGGCTGCTGCTCAGAGGCTCTGTGGGGGTAGATCCTGGCAGCTCC
Organism: Centroberyx affinis; assembly: GCF_046629955.1. NCBI lineage: Eukaryota > Metazoa > Chordata > Actinopteri > Beryciformes > Berycidae > Centroberyx > Centroberyx affinis. The sequence continues at coordinate 19,982 of NW_027279368.1, forward strand.
TGGGGCACGGCAGATGGTCGAGGGGCAGGATGGGGATTCCTGGCCTGGCTGTCTTTGACCTGCGGTGGGGGAGAAGAAGAGGAGGGCTGCTGGGAGACCATGCCCTGACTTTTCCTTCATCTCCATCTCTGCCCCCTCCCTCCCTCCTTACCACCCTCCATCCACCACACACATGCACACACACACACACACACACACACCCTCCCACTGGATAGCATGTCAGAGAGGGCCACCGGGTGTGAGAGCTGGGCCTCCGATAGCGCTGTTGTTATAATGACGCTAATGGATTGGCACGATAATAGCTGCAATCAGAGTGTTTCACAGTTTCTCATTTCAAGACTCTGATTTCATAAACAATACACAAACAATGTGACAGTTCTCTTCCAGGCCAAGGCCCCATTTTCACCTCCTATCTGCGCGAATAAACCACCCTCTCCTCCAGCTCTGCAGCGAGATGCGTCATTAAGCCTTAGATGGAGAGAGTAGAGAAAGAAAGAATAGAGAGAGGAGAGAGATGTGGAGGGGGGAGCAGGGGGGTAGGTGGTGTTGTTTAAGTGAAGAGCGTGGCGTGTCCTGGAGGATCTAATAAGCAGGTTGAAGCCTGATAAGGATAAGCTGTCCCTCTGGCTCTAGGGAGCCTTATTTTCAACCACCACCCCCCTCCTCCCCTCCTTCCTTTCCACTTTTCAGAAATGGCAGAGGTACTTCTCTGAAAACAAGGAGAGCAAGACAGAGGGGAGAGAGAGAGAGAGAGAGAGAGAGAGAGAGAGAGACAGGAGCAGGAAAAGGAAGGAGGGAGGGAGGGAGATGGTGGATGGGAGAGAGGACAGGGAGGAAAAGGGAAGAAGGAAAGGAGATGAGAAGGAAAGTGGGGGCAGGACGGAGAAAATGAAGAGGTGAGGAGAGGAGGAGGATGGAAGGGAAGAGGAGAGTGGCGGAGGAGAGAGGGAGTAAAGAGAAGACATGGGGAGAGGAGGTGAGAGGGCAGAAAGTGAGCGGGGGAGAATGAGAGGAGAGAGAAGGAGATGGAGAAAGGTAAAGAGAAGGAGACAAGGAGACAGAGGGGAGGAGAAGGACAAGGGGTAAAGCGGGAAAGGAGAGAAGAGGACGGAGCGAGGAAACAGATGATTAGAGGGGGAGAGGTGAGACAACAAGAAAACAGAGGAAGAGAAAGAAGGATTGAAGGGGAGAAAAGACAGGAGAGGAGCAGAGAGGAGAGATGAGGAGAGAGGAGGCTGAGAGGACAGAGTGCTTATAAATGGGCTGAAAGGGACCTGCTGGTGTGTCAGCGCTTTAGATCCCGCCCCCTCCTCTGGGGAATAAGGGGAGAAAAGAGAGAGGAGAGACATTGACCTTGCATTATTTATGTTTAGTGCTATTGGCCCAGGCAGCCGCTGCTTCCCATTGTGTCTTCATAATGAGGAACCGCTATGAACCTAAGGAAGAGGAAACACAACCGGGAGGGCAGTCTGCGCGTTAGCGGTACATATGTGTGTGTGTGTGTGTGTGTGTGGAGAGTGTTTGTGTTTTGGAGGTGGGAGGTCATTACAGTGTGGCGTGCAGGCAGTTAAGTGAACAAGGATTCAGGGCCGCAAGAGGCCCCCTGTATGTATTAGGCAGATAGAGTGCACACACACACACACACACACATACATACACAGAGAGAGAGAGAGAGAGGGAGAGAGACAGACTTGTATGTTCTGTGTAGTGAAACAGGGTTATATCTGTAAGGTGTTAACAGTGTGAGTGAATATGAAGGGAAGAGGAGGGCAGGGAGGGTCAGCTGTCATTTCCTGAGCTCCACCTTCATCTTCTTATAGCGGCCGCAGGCAGGGGATGTATGGAGTGAAGAAAGGACTGGGCCTTAGCACTTTTCAATGTGCTGTTTTATGCTCTCTGTGTTCCTCCGCCCCTATAAGAGGCACTATGAGGTGTGTGTGAGGCTTCCAAAAAATATATAACAAAGTCCTGCACACATAAAGTCACCTCCACCAGTGTAAGTCAAAGTTTTGATCTGTTGACCTCTCCTAGGACAAGATTTATTTTTTTTCTGGTGCAATTGCGAGTAAAGACTTTGGATACTGTGCCTGTGTTGACTGCTTTGATTCCTTTGGCTCATAGTTCAACACAGGGAAAAGAGAACAGGAGCCTGCAGACTAGCCAGTTAGGGTACCAAGCCTCAAAACACAAAACATTAAGAAGATGTAAAAAAAAAAAGAAAAAAAGTTTTTTTCACTGATGATAGCCCGATCAGCTGAAACATTTTCATAAACTTTCTTTGTCTTCACTTTTCATTTTTTTTTTTGCGTTTTTTGCACCATGTCGAATAAAAAATCACAAAACAAAACTTTTTTTCCTTTTACAATCTCAGCTTCTCAACACGTATTTTGGGGATTGATGCCCTAACTGTGTGCAGGCTCCTTTGCCCATATATACATCTGTCCCCATAATTAACACCTAGGATTTTTTTTCATGCATGCATTTTGGGACATGTTTCATCATCCAAGACGCTCCCACCATCCCCCCCAACTCTCAACAGCAACCACAACACACTCAAAATAATCAAATAAGCAGGGGGCTTAGGTACAGGGTCTTGAATTCACCCGCTGCAGCGCTCTGAAACACAGATGATACGCTGGCCCCATTAAAACCCAGCATGGCGCAGCTCTCAGCTCCTCCCACTTACCTTTCACCCCCGCCCGCGTTTGTCTGATCCCACTGTCAGTTTCAAATTTAATTACATACAACTCGACATACATAGCCCTTACCCTGTCATTACGCAGTCTGGGTCCACCCACTCATCATTCACACACACACACACACACACACACACACACACACACACACACAGGCACACACCCCTGCGCTGAGAGCAACCTGCCTCCTGCCGACTGGTTATTATAGTGAATGTATGTGTAAGTGTGTGTGTGTGTGTGTGTGTAAGTGTGTCCCCCTCTCTCTGTTTCTCTCTGTGCCTGGGATGTGGAGATTTGTATGGCGTGTTAGTCACACCCTGTGTTATCAGCATCTCTGTGATGAGCATAAGCATAGCCTGAGGGGACTGGGGGTAGTGTCACAGATGGTACGGTGTCAGGGTCCCTGAGTGTGGTTTAGAGGATGGCGAGTAGCTCTCACCCCCTCTCTCCCTCGTCCCGTCACCCCCTGCTCTGGCACTGCCAAGGTGCCATCTCCCCTCGCGCGGGGTAAAGGCCGACCCCGTCACGCCCCCGTAGCCAGCGACCCGTGTCCTACCTTTTTTTTTTTTAACCAGCCTCCTGAATATGGCAATCGATGCTTCCCAGAAACCCCGGCCTAATCCTGTTATCCTTTTCCTTCAACAACCTGGAAGGGACAAGGGGCGGGATCCCAAAAGTCGGCAGCCAAGAGAGCCGCACAGAGCCTGCCCCTATCGCTGTGAAAGCGGGCTTAGCCGAAGCACAATAGGTGTGTAATTTCAGGTTTTTGTTAAGCCAAAATCCAATCACATACATGACTGCAAGATCACAGAGAAACACAACAGGGAGAAGGGGGCTGGGAGGTGGAGGTGTCTCTACCTCACACAAACAATCTCCACGCAACTGAGACGCCATTGATGCCAGCCCGCTAACTAGCTAACCCTCGGCAGAGAGATTAGCGCCGCTCTCTGTCCCAGATCTCCACACGGTAGGGATGGGCTGACACCTGACTCCTCCCGAACCTGACAGCTTTTGGATCAGATTAAAAAGCAGTGGATACCACAGGTCTTTACCTGATTTCGCTCAACTTTACCTTCTCACCGACATGTAATACCACACAAGCAAATCTAGAATACCCACCAGACAAGTTTAGAAAATCCCTTTCCAGCAAGGTTGTGTGGGAATGTAAGTGATGTAAACTCACTAGACAGCAGTGCTCTTAAACTATCGCACATACTGTAACATTGTCTTCTCATCTGACTAATTACAACTATTATGCATAATCAATTCCAAATGAAAGGGCATGGTTTTAATTTCACTATGTTCATCTCATAAATACTTTCATAAGAACTTAAAAAGAGTAATATAAAGTCTATTGTCTTCTCCTGAGACTGAGTCGAGCACAATTGAAGATTTGCGATACAGTTTGCAGTTTTGTTTTTGCCTCTTGTTTTTGCAGATGATAAATGAAATTAATACACGCGTTTAATATTTGAAATGCTGAGATGAATAATTTATGACTCCAAGGCAGATTAAAAGTAAAGAAAAAAAGGGGAGAGAAAATCAGTAATCACCACTACACAAATTCAGGACAAGCGAAAATGAATTTTTAACTGCCGGGGCCCATTGGTCTCTCTGTTCTAGTCCGTGTGTTGGGAGCTGTTGAATTAATGGTCTGCATCTTGACCTCATTCCACCAAATGTAGTCTGAGAGTTTCCCTTTGAAGCTGATTTCCAGCAAAAACATAAAGCCTAATGCATCTATTCAGGAAGCCTAATGAACGCAATACCTTAATACCAAGTAATGCTAATCCATGCTTGCTCACAACAGACACGATCATTACCATCATCATAATTATTATTCATGTAAGGCAATTAATGTTGCTGCTACCTCTATTCTGACGACTTCATTAGCATGGTCTTAAGGCAGTAATGGACAGATGCGAAAGCTAACTGGGAGAGCCTCGGCGTCTCTGAGATATCTATTATTGATAAAGGTGGCGTTTCCCATGGTGCCACAGAGTTTCCTTGCCCTGGTAACCTGGACAATCCTCCAGGAACCCAGGAAAGAGATTTACAACTTCCCAAAGGGTTTTGAAAGTGATAATCTTCAAAGACACTGGGGCTTGTGTCCTGCATAATGGTCCTTATAGAGGATTCAACTGAACAGCGCCCGGTTGAGGGTTTATCTAATAAACTTGCGTCATGAAACCCCAAACTGTGCTGCGCCTTTGTCTTTGCCAGGGAATATGCCACTCAGTTCTGGGCAAATGGTCCTAATACTTTGAGTAAAGTCAAACAAACTAAGGATCACCCAGAACAATGGCTTTCATCTTCTGATACAGTGGCCACATCCATGGAAATAGCCGGGGATTTTTCCTTCCATTGTTTAAGTAGTGTTTTCAGAGAGGGTCCTCTTAATAGAAAGTGTGGTTGACTCCAGCCTCTCTTATTGAACTGAATATTCATGCAGGGAGGAGAGAGCTATCAAATGCATTTAGCCATCAGAATAAACAAAGTGGATTGGCTGGCTAAGTCCCTGGAAATGGCTGGCCAGCCCTGGCACTGGTTAAAGTCTCCCAGTCAAAATAAGAAGTGAACTAAATGCAAGATAAACAAACCGACCAACCTGTTTTCACTTAGGACACATATTTGTGGCCATTTATTTCTGATTTTCGGCATACGGAAAAGTCTCTGATCTTGAAACATTTAAAATGAAAAAAGTAGCGCTCTCAGGCCTATGAAAAATAAAACACGAGAGCTTCCAGTAAATGTTATGTCAAAAAGAAGATTTCATGCAATTTCAGTTCTCTAAAATGCAGACAAAATGCACTTGACCACACATTAATAGATTTCCTCTGCTAAAGGACACATGGAACCCATATCATTCTTATAAGGCTTCTCCAGAGCCGTTGCTATTCATGCTGACAGATAAAATATCAAGATACCTCCAGCTTTAAAAGTCACATCTGTGGAATATCTAATATGAAAAATGGAATGCTGATGTATATTCAGAATGGATATATGCTGGGCATAGACTGAATAGTAAAGGTAATGAGAACAGCTTTACTTTGAAGGGGTAATGGGTAATATCTGCCCATATAGTATTGCAAAAATGGTGGTGATTACTGCACTGTATAGTACAGAGAGTGTCTTTGCATTGCCTACCCATCACAGTGAAGAGGGAAATCTCTCATCCTCAGGCCAACACTCATATGAGCTCTTGATCTGCAGTAGATGAGATGGAGGGACAGCCAGCGATGAGGGGATTGTGCGTTGTGTAATTGTAAATGATTACCGTCTTTATACTGTCAGACTCTCTCTCTTCCTCTCTCTCTCTCTCTCTCTCTCAGCGTCAGCAGCTGGTTGAAATTCTTTCATGGTTTCTGAGGCCAAAAAAAAAGCCTAATTCCACCAAATGGTGAGCGAGGAAAAAGAGCCACCCACTATAGATATTTCCATCCAGAGAAATGAAATATTAAACGTGTTCATTATACCCTCAATTTGCAGTTATTTCTCATTGCACACGGCCATTTTCCCATTTTCCCCGCTCTCTTATTGGCACGGCGCTCAGGGCCTTGAGAGAAATCTCTCTTTTATTATTTAAATCCATGCATGGGGGCTGAGCCAGGCGAATCATCTCACGCCTGCTAGCCCACTCCCTAATTCTGATTGGCAGCTTGATACACACTCAACGGATGGAGAGGGCGATAATGCCGGTGACAAAGAAAAAATATCTCCTCCCCGTTATGTTTTTATTGGGAACGGGGAATATGGAGTCCACACACAATAAAAGTAGCCTTAATAATTGGAAGTGGCAATGGGCTGTGTCCGCGAGTCTGTAGGGCTGTCAGCGCAGCGATGTAAATTTCTTTGACATGTTTTTGTCTGGCTAAAACTTTAATGTCGTGGGTGTGACCAATCGGATGCAAATGTTGTTTTCATCCCTCGCCGATGAGATGACCTCTGTCATTTCCCCAGGGAAATCAAGCTTTAAAAAGTATTTGATAGCTGTAACTCCCCACTCACTTTCCTGCACGCGCAAAATGCTCGCACGCAAACTCACACATGCACATATACACACACTCACACATACAACAATACACTCACGCCTGCATACATGTGCACGTGTCATGTGCACACAAACAATGGTCATACATGCAGGCGGAAATGCATACACACACACACGCCTGTGTACGTGCATGTCATAGGCGTGCACGACATCACACGCGCACAGACACACGCGCAGGCACACTCACTGTACACACTGTCTTGGAATAGGCACCGACACTCCCACATCCTTGCCCACCTCCTCACCCACTCATCCATGCATGGGTAATGCATTCAACATGTGAGTGTACTGTATGCCTGCCTGTGCTCAAACAGACACTTGATTGGATTGAAGGTGCTCTTTCATGGCCAGGCTAATGGTGTTGAGCGGGGAAGGTGGACACAGCAGGCTCTCTGTCAGTCTGTCATAACCTTTGACAGGATATAGCACCGGCTATAACTAGCCCAGGCTCCACTGCTTGCAGGCATCCGCACCCAAAACACAGGCACACATAACACATAGTTTTCTGTGTACATATCATGCGCGCGTGTATGTGTGTGTGTGTGTGTGTGCGCATGCATGTGTGTACGTGTGCGCTTGTGTATGTGCGCGTGTGAATAATGCTGCATGCGAAGGCCAGCTTTAATATCGGTCTGGAATAACGGGCTCTTTTGTACATTGTGAGGCAGCCAGCATCTGAGACCAATAAAATAGTGGCCCTTGGGTCAGCGCTCGAAGGATGAAGGAAGAAGATATAATCATACACAGAGGACACAACACCTTTTTTGTGCTTTCTCCGCATATTTGGGTGCGGGGAGAGTGCGGGGCCTTCATAAGTTTAATATTTTCACAGTGTGACCTTTTGTCACTAATAGAGTGGCTCGCCAATAAAGCTATATTGTATCTTTAGGGGGTGCGGCCATATTAGTGTGGCAATTGACTGTAGAAGGGGAGGAAGACTAGCCGCATGGAAGACACATGGTGTTAAGGCGGATACAGACAGGAAGCACGTGTGTGCGCTTATGGGTGAGGATGCGTGCCTGCATGTCAAGGAGTCTAAGTGTGTGTGTGTTGAGAGAGCTTGTGTGTGCGTACACATGCGTGTGTACGACATTTGTTTTTTTGCGATATATCTCATAATGACATTTTGGAATGTCTCTGGAAAATGGATCCTAAGCCAAGGAGGTTGACAGTCAGAAACCACAAGCTGAAGTTAAGCCTCAGCATTGCAGTGAACCATATGCTAAACCCGTGTCATACCCAACTCCCAAGATCCAGCAGCAGCGATTGACTAAAGCCTTAAGATAAACATTGCAGGGAAAACAATTTGAGGCCATTTTGGGCGATTTGTTTGATAAAAGCCACTACTTTCCAGTCTGTGGAGATGAGCTGGGTTCAGTTTCCATCTGTATATGTGTGCCATGTTGTCTTAGTGGCGCTGAGGCCTCATTATCTTCTATTAGGCCCACGTGCAGATGCGCAACTGACTGATGTTTTGACTTGCAGGTAGCTAAATCCCTGACAGGTTTCCATCAAATCATGCGATGGAGTCATGACTGGCTCCGCCCCTCAGTCATAGGGCCAGTGCCATTGGTCAGCAGGGACTCCAGCCTGTGCCACCAGCACCTGTTGTGAGTGACTCCAGCAGTCTGAGCCAAGCCCTTTATCCCCTGTCTCCCCAACAATCATTACAGCCAGCTTACTGGGTTATTATAGCGCAACCTTAGCACATTTACACTGACTGCCAGATATCCTTGCGGGTATACTCTTCATTTGCTTCTTGATGTTATTTTCTTCAACCTATTTCATCCCCCAGGTTGCAAAGACAACCTCTCTTTATATAGGGCAGGTAATAATTAGAGCAGACGGGTTGTTTGATTTCCACCTTGATAACACCTTCAGAATGTCGTCAGAGAGTGTAAACATGTACCCGCTGCTAGTTTGGCTCCTTTCATTTGGATCATTTGTTCTTGTCTCTTTTTGAAAAACAGGTTGTTGTGGTGTTTGTATGTGTTTGTTTGTGTGTTTGGCGGTGTCAGTGCACGTCTGTGGCTGTGTGTGTGTTTTAGACTGTGCATGTGTCTGTGTTCGTCTGTGGTCGTGTGGGTTTGACTCTGCGTGCGTGTGTTTGTGTTTGTGTGTGTGTGTGTGTGTGTGTGTGTGTGTGTGTTGCGTGGAGGCTGTGTTTTTTGATCTTGGTGGGGAGACGTGAGTTGCCCTGGGCTCTGAGGCTCATTAGGTATGTACTCCTCTGAATGCGAAAGTATTTGTTAAACCACATGACAAGAATACCTCTCTCCAGCAACAGATGTGCTGTAATTAGAGAGGGCTTAAGTTGTCTTAGAGCTGTGTGGAAAGTCATCACCAGCTGATAAGTTTACAACAGTGCCCTACACTACCCCTCCCTCACACGCGCGCGCACACACACACACACACACACACACACACACATACACACACAGATAACACACACATATTATGTGCAAAGCTAATCAAGCAGACAAACACCACACAGACACAGATCCACAGACAAACACACATCTGACAAAGGAATGGAAAATACAAATACCACTTAATAAACACACACACACACAAACACTCTGAACTTCACATGGCGCACACACTCGGCACTAGACTGAAACAATATAAAAGACAAATACATGCAGGAGAGGGAAATACAAACTAAATCCCAAACATATACTTGAAGGTTTTAATTACAAAATACTATACATAAACATTTTTTAAATCAATTGCTATCACAAACCCATTAGCCAAACTCATTAAATTATCATTATCATAAAAAGGATGATTATATCCTTAAAATTGCTACTATTTTAGAATAAAAGGTCCAAATTGGCAACAACTTCAACATTATTCCATAATGAGTTGTACTTTCATACCAGCGACTATTTTCTAGGATAAAGCGTTGCTTTTTGTTTTCTCTTTCAAATTATGGAACGAATCTCCCTATTATGAAAACATAATCATTGTCGCTGTTTTTGTACTTACAAGCACTCATAGCTGAAGTGATGTGTTAGCCCAGCATTCAGGCCGGTGGCCCTAGAGATAAAGAGGGCAACTGATCAGAGCTATTATCCATTCTGCAGTGAATCAGGAAGATAATGGCCTATCTGTCAGCATGGGTCCTCCATAAAGCCATTAACACCTTTTGTTGTCCCCCTCCTGTTCTCCAAACGTGCTGGGCAGTTCAAAAAGGCAAACGAGGCAATCTGTTAGCTTCGCTTAGACCCTCCAGCCCCCCCACCCCCCGCCCCCCCGCTTCAAACAGCCACACACACAGACGGACAGATTCACACAAGCGCACACAGAGACATAGACACAGATACAGACCAACACAGTCTCATACAATTTCATGAAATGAGCACAAACTCTGAAATGCAGATTACCTGTTGGAAACGAATCATGTGAGGGGGACAACAAAAGGTGTTAATGGCTTTATTTCACCCATAACAAATTCAATCAATATTATCTTTTTCCACCGCGAATTAGATCATGTGACAAGAGCATGAATTGGCCATTTTCACCTGTTCATCACATGAAAAGCAGTTAAGTTTAGGTGAGTAAAACAACTTGGTTAGTATTACGCAAAAAAAAAAAAACATGTTAAGGTTCAGATAAAGTTTTGGTCATAAGAAATAAGTACTGCAAATGAGAAACATTTTAGCTAAAAATCTAAACTTCACTCACAGTTGAAAACTTCTTGGTATGAACCCAGGTCATCAGAGTTGAAGGTAACTGTATCTGCCCATCCACCACCCTCACCCCCACACCCTTATTTTCCACTGCACTATTTCAATGTCAAACTACTGCCTGTTTCTACTGTTGTCTCCTTCATGTAATCCTTTCATGGTGGGAAAACATATTGCTCTCACTTTTCATGCTTGGAGCACGTATTTGCATTTTAAGACATTGTGCGCGTGTCACAAAATTTAGAGAGGCCAGGCTACAGACAGACTGAGAAACATACACACACAGATTTAGACAGACTGACACACACGCGCGCACACACACACACACACACAAAGTCTGCCCTTATCTGACACCAGCAGTCTTTATTCTCCTCTGAGGTTCTGAGGCAGTCAAATTAGCGTTGATAAAAGAGTCAGCATCGCACATTGCTGAGAGGTATCCAGCCAAGAACCAGTGCTGTGGACAACCTACCTCCATCTCTCTCTCTCTCTCTCTCTCTCTGTCTCTTTCCCTCTACCTTCTCACTCCATCTTTCTCCTACCCCCCCCCCCCCCCCCCCCCCCCCACGTCATCCCTCCCCCACCTCTTCTGATAGCAGGAGCCCCCAGTGGCTCCCTCCCTCGCTTCCCTCTTCTCTCTTTCCTCCCTCTCTTTCTCCCTCTCCTGTCTCTGTTGCCTTTGGCGAATTGGCAAATTGTGTTTTACTAACGTGGGTACATGTGTTAAGTGGGGATCAATTGTTTGTTTAACAGGGTGCCTCTATTAGACGGGGAGGATGTAATTAGAGGAGAAGCCCTTTTCTTAATACAGGCAGCATCAGGGAGGGGGAGGGAGGCGTACAGGCCGTCCAATCAATGCCAAATCTCAAGGAAGGATCGGCTGCAGTTTGGTTCAGGGAAATTAAAAATATGATAAACCTCATTGGAGGGGTGGAGGCTCAGCATTCAGTGAAGTTGTCCTCAGCGTCCTACTGTGCATCCTTGGTTGCTAGCCTAAAGCTAAAATCCAGTATCCATAATGAACCTGGGCAAGGCACGGATGAAAGCCCCATAATATCTGATTATTCCCATTGCCGTTTTACTGGTTTGCTTTGTTCAGATCAAAGGCGCTCTTTGAAACGCCTCATACCTACTGCGGGCTTGGGTCCCTACGCTTGCCAGATAGGCGGATCGGCAAGCCGTGCCAAGAAATTGCCGACAACAGGGAAACAAAGCAAATTCTGCCTATACCCCCCCTTTCCCTCTTCCTCCCAACACACACACACACACACACACACCCACGCACACACATACTGCAACGTACACGGCACACGTACGTGCAGGCTTCTTAAAGAAACATTTGCTCAACATTTTGGAAATCAAACAGTCCAGGTTTAAACAGCGGTACCATGAGATCAAGGGGAGTAGCCAGCCTTTTTTGGGCACATGCTGAAAGCAAAATAGTGGATGTGTACCATGTGGGGCCCAAGCAGCCCTTTCTTAGCAGTCTGCTGTAAAGACTCATGTAAGGACAAAGTGTTTTTTCTGACATCTGGCTCAGAGGGAGCAGATGAGCTGCAGACCGCTGCTCTATTGTTCACAACAGTTCTCTGTTGGTGTGTGTGTGATTTCACAGTTAGCTGAAAAGTAAAAGAGGGACATATAGGATCTGTGCGCTTGTGGCCAATACAAAGTGGATAGACTGGCAATATATGTACAGCATAGTCTGTGCAAATGTATGAATTTGTGTGTGCATGTATGTGTCAGTGTATATGGCCATATTTGTTTGTGTGTGTGCGCGTGCACGCATGTGTGTGTTTGTGTGTCAATAGTGTGCATATCCAATCGCCTCAGGACAGACTACAGCCTATTGGCAGCTCTGCTTGTCAGTATGTCAGTATCCCTGTGGCATGGATGTTAACGGCGACACTTATGGATATATTGGACTTCCGATCCTCCTGGTAGATACTAGGTGCTTAGTGGTTGAATTCTCCCTATGAATCTGTCCGTATGCACAAGAACTCATTTCCTGGTCGCTTATGTACTGGGCACTTTACTTTCACGCTGCCTTCCACTGCATATAATCCATTTAGAAAATGGACACTTGGATGTGTGTGGTATTTTTTGCTGACAGTGAATGTTACCAATACTGGATGTTCTTTTAGGAGAGTGTAATAGAGGTTGGAGGAGCAGGCTTGTGACCGTATAAGGTTGGCAGCTTGAATCTCTGGAATGGCTGGGGAAATCTAGCTAGGGGACACGCTCCTCTCCCTCAACAACTAGAGTCAAGGTGCCCTTGAGCAAGGAACTTAACCCCAGACTGCACCAGTGGAGCTACCCAGTGCTCCACAGTATGACTGTACTGGGCAGCTCCCAGGTCTGAATTTGTGTAACTGTACGAATGTGAATCAGGCCGGTGGTAAAAAATACATGCTCAGTCAACTTACCTGGATCAATAAAAGGTAAAATATTATAGAATATAGGGACTTATACTGGTAACTTTTACTAGGGGGAGGAGGGCAACAAATGGATTGAAATATGGAGTATACCAGTATGTGCATTTAACTTTTGACTTTGGACTTCTGAATGAGAATGTATGTGACGGCAATGTCTGCTGTTAATGTGTTTTTAACCTGAGCTGTACTGAAGAAAATTCCAATTAGCTCTGTTGACGTGGTGATGAAGTACTGAATGTTGAATCATGGACCCTGGACACGCTGTAAGCTAGGCTAACTGGCTGTTTGAATACCATCTCCAACAGGGCATGCAACATAACTGTGGATGCTGGAGGCTAACTGGATACTTTAGCAGGGTGTAGCCAGAGTGTGTACACTATGCTAACTGGCAGCTGCAGCGTGGCAGCAGACATGGTGCTGAGTGACTGACAGACTCAGGAGCTGCATGCCAGCCAGTCCTGTCTCCTACCAACACCAGCCTGGCAACGGCAGCCATTGTTGTCATCCCCGATTTCACACACCAGCTAAATGACTGTGGCCAAGCCAACCTGCCTATGACACCAACCAGCTAACAGACTGCTGGTTATGCTAACATAGGAATGGAGGGAGTACATGGATGTTTATGCATGTGAGCACAGATGTATACATACACACACACACAGTGCATACTTGCACAAACATACACATGTGGCACACACACACATTAGGCTACATTTCATTTACATTTTGAGCATTTAGCTCTTATCCAAACTGACTTACAATGACAGTCACACACAAACATTAATGTGGGTGCAGACACATGCACAGAGACACACACACACAGGCGCACACACACACACACACACACACACACACACACTATTTGAATACAGCACACTGAATAATAATGTGATAACACAACAATGCATACAAATGAATGGGTATTGGTCGATAAATTGCTCCCACAACTATTTATCAGAGAGAAAGAGAAACAGAGAAACAAAGGGGTATTTCCATAGGAAGCACCGAGCTAGTTTTACTTTCATCACATTACCAATCTAAACAGCCCAGCCATTGCGACTACGCAATAAGTGGCAGAGTGACATTCGAGTGGAGCCGCCCCTTCTCATCTATTGTCGCGGCCTTTGAAGTCTCTTTTCAGGTCATTAAGCTCCATTTCCCATTCACAGAGCGCTTGTGTGGCGGCCGTTTGAGCGCAACAATGGACCCTAATGACTTAACGCTTCTGTTTTCATTCTCCACCTCTCACCCACCCCTCCTCCCTCCTCCTCTTCTCCACCCACTCCTCCGTTCGCCCCCACTCGTCCCCTTCACCTCTTTAATGGTGGCTCGGCACCCCTCGTTTGGCTGCCCACTTTTTTATGGGGCATTGTAATGAGCTGCAGCTGTGGGGTAAAGCCTGGGTGTAATGTTAACCCAGGCAGAGGAGGGTGACCTGCCGGACCAGGGGTCACCGCATTGTGGTAGTGCCAGGCCTAGGGTCTATTAGAGGCTGTAAAGGTTATTTATCCCATTCAAAGTCCCCCCCCACCCCCCCACCCCACCCTGCATACACACACACACACAAACACAGACACACACTCATCCCCTCAACTAGAGGATTGTGAGACCCCCCCCAGATGATCTCTGTGTTTTGTCATTAAGTGGTCCTTAATTGGCGGAGAATGCACAATTGGTGTGTGTTAGAGGGCTGATAAACTGTTGTGGAGTGGTGAGCGGTTAGTGGTTAGTCAATGGAGACAAATACTTGCCCTCATACTTTAAGTCATGTAGTCTCCTAGCATAGTGGAGCACAGAACAATGGACTAGAACGGACAAGAATGATTTGAACGGGATGCTGCTGTTACGATCATCAGTTAATGGACGGGGAGATGGAGAGACATACAAATATACAGAGGCGTGCATGCACACAAACATATTCTTGCAGGCACATTCGTATGAACACACACACACTGCACAATTTTCTGCATATTATTATGATGCAAACATGTATACATTACAAATGCATGCATCAATGCATGAACAGAGACACACACACACACACAGACTCACCGACACACACAGGAGCATAATCTATCATACCACAGTGAGTAATATATTTACTCATGACTTCAAATAGGTGCGCCACAGTGGCCTTTCTCCAATAGAGCTGGTCAGGGCAGAGACAGTTTATCCTCTCCCCAGCACGAGTGGCAGGCTGAGCAGTAACCCGAGCTGAAAAAACAAAAGGCACAAAGCCAATCGGCAAAATCAAACTGACCCCTGTCACTCTCTCCCTCTGCCACTGGCGTAATCTTAATTGAATCAGCCTCACAGAAAGATGTTGACACTGAGAGATTGCACAAACCTGGGAGGCCTTGGCAGGCCAGGGGAAGCGCTGGGAAAAAAAAGTCCCCCCACCTATTCATTAATGTGTCCCCCTATGTCCCGCTCCCCCATTTCTCACTGTCTCTGGGAGATAATGTCCCCCCCTCTCACCGGCCAATTTGATCTCTCACTGTGGTCCGCCGAGGAGGCCTCCAATTTTTCAACCACGTCCAGCTAATACAGCTGGCCAACACCAATGCCATCAACAGTGTGCACACACAATCACACTCACAAGTAACACTATACACTGAGCCCAGGTGAGCACACTACCTTAAAGCAACTTCGGTGTCATCTGAGCCTCCATATGATCTTTGGTCTCAAGATCGTTTTCAGTTTAACCTGTCTTGCCCTGTTGTTGAGGTCAGAGTTCATTATAAAATGTTACATCTTCTATTTATTGCCATGATAGAGATCAACTGATGGTAGCTTCATATGAGCGGCTATCGGTTGATGGAGGGTGGGGTCTGTGCTTTGGATTTAATGACATGTTTGTTTTCATGGGAGGCATTGATTGGCTGAGTCATCCCCTTGAGACCCATCCATCATGGGGCGCTCCGTTGTGTCTTTATTGGCACTCCATTGCAACATGTCCAACCTTTCAGAGTCACTAATAATCACCTCTGGCCCTTACAACAGCGAGGTTGATGTCATGTTTCTACTAACATTCTCATTCATTCATTCATTCAATGCATTCCATACAGTGCATGTTACGTTGCTTATATGCACATTGTTATTGAATATTGAATGTTGAATCTATATATAGAGCGTGATACAGTATGAATAGTCCACTGTCAATCACGTCTATCATGTGTCTATCATGTGTTGTGCCTTTTCTTGTATTATATGTGGGTAGGTCATTAGTTTCCTGTACATTTATTGTACTTGGCAATTAAAAAGGATTCCAAATCAAATTCTGATATCTAGATTTTGATGTGTCACATTTGTTTCAAATGACAATTGTGTGACAAATCTACCATATCTGTTATCAGTCCAATGACATCTGCCACTAACGATACTAGTTTTCTGGATTTTAAGAAATGAGAAGGGATAGCAAACATCCCAGTGAGTCCCACCAACACGGTTATCCATGCTAGTGGTAATATCTGCTGTGAGATGAGAAGTGACAGAGTTAGGAAACACCCTAGTCCTGGCTGGGCAAGATCTGCATATGAATGGCAGGCTGCTCCATGCAGGTGGCATGCGATAAGAGCCCTAATCTAGATGAAGAACCCCGGTGCAGGCCTCCCTTATTAGCTCTGATGAAGCAGGGCTGCGGGTTGAATGCTAATACCCAGCTCCCTCCCTCCGCTTCCAGCCCGGTTTCCCAGGCTGACTCCCGGCGTTCCAGTCCCTGTGCTGTAAGCAAACCATTGTAAACAAGGCCAGGGCACATTGCCGGGTGGATCACATCAAAAAATGAGACGGGCAGCTTCGACTCTGCCGCAGGAAGAAAGGCTAGCTGATGTAAGGCCAACATAGTGCGTGCCATCATTTGATCAGGCCTGCCTCCGCTACCATGTAGCACCCATGTCCTGGACAAGAGCAGAGACGCCAGATTCTGCCTCGGGGCAACTCTCATGCATTATGCATGTGCATTATTCATACAATTATTGATAACGCTTTTCACATTGGTGATTATTCATACATTAATTATTGCAGTCGCTAATGTGTGAGCATTAAAGATATTGTTATTAATGTCAAGCCATTTGAAGAGTGTCTGTGCTCCCAGCGGCCTGCTTCTCTTTGGTTATTTCAAAGCCAGAAGGGGAAAGCGAGAGTAGCGGAGGGGGATTTTGGAGAGGGCTGGAGTGGAAAGAGAGAGAGTTATACTAAGAGAGAGGGAGGAAAAAAAGAGCTTCACACACTCTCCAAAAGAGAGGAGGTAGCTAATGTTTACCAATGCTGTTTTGAGGGTTGGTTGGTATTCCCAGAGCTGTAGAGATAGAGAGCTGAGTAGGAGTACATCTGTAGAGCCGAGCGAGTGTAGGCTGCTAACAGGGCAGAGGCTGAGGCATACCCTGGAGCTCCTCTGATGCCAGGCAGGGTGTCTGATAGCTGGGCTGGCTCCAGCCCTCCCACCCCCATCCTCCCCTTCCTCACCCTTTGGTTCACACCCCTCCCTCCCTCCCCCCAACACACACACACACACCCCTCCTTTCCACCCTTCCGCTTTGAATCTCTACCACCGTTTTGATAGATCACATCCAAGAACAAGCAGGGTAGGTCAATGCATCAATGCTGACGTGAATAATTCATTCTGCATGTGTACATAGTCTTAATTAAAGTTAATTATTTATAGCCACTACACCACTGGAGCCGTATTTACTGCGACAATTGGAGAGTTGATTTTGACTGTTCTCTAGTACGTTCGTAATGACAGGAGGAATCGAAGGGTTTTGTTCCAAAATGAGATGCAAAAAAAGTTGAAACAAAGTGTTGCTGACACTACTCTACTACTCCCTACAAAAGAAATGATGGCACAGTTAAAACAAAATATGGTCGTTTTTAAAGGAGAGTAGGTAAACTTAATCCTTGGTTGACAAAATTTCAAGTAAAAACATGAAAATCAACAAAATCTTGGATACTTTTACACTGTTAAATGTCAACAATCTGAATTAATTTTGTGATGAAAATTTACCTTTTCGTTATATCCACTTTCCCTCAACCAACCTTGGCTACGTCTACTTCAGGCAGTGACTTCCTACATTTCCCAGAATGACTTTCACAACTCCCAGAGAACTTGCTTGGACTTGTTGCATTCAGCCATTGGTTTTATGTGTAGGTGCAGAGAGCAATAATGATAGCGATAGTAACAGCAAGAGAGCAAGAGTTTCCAGTCAAGAAAAAGCGAGTGCCGTACCCCTCACTCAAAATGCAACATGTCTTGCGGCTGTGTTGCATTTTGGTCTATTGAGGCTACTGTTGGTGGAGAAATTGGTGTCTCTGACTCTTCTATGATGGATTTCTCTCAGTATGAATGTTGAACGTTGATGCAATGGTGAGTCTAGAAAGAGGCCCTTTCTATTCAGTTCTGACGGACTGACACCAATACCTGTTTACCGCTGATGTTGATGAAAATGTATTAATAATGACAATAATAATAAACTTTATTCATATAGCACTTATAAAGACTTCACATAAAGTAAGTCAACACAGTTAGAAATACAAACATTAAAACAAATGACAAGGTCATAGGTCAAGTAAAAAGTAAAGGCAAAAGTAAACTCCGGTTTGGGTGGATTTTTCCTATATGTCGCCATGGTAAAAGGCTAAATAACCTCGCCTTCAGCCTAACTATTAGGGAGGCAGGCTTGTGAAGGTTGCCAGTTCAAATCCCAATTAGGGAATTCTGGGTGTGGAAAGTGGGTGTGTAATGCTCTCCCTCAACAACTACTGCAGAGGTGCCATTGAGCAAGGCACTTAACCCCCGATTGCTGCAATTGCTTTTTCCAGTGACAGCAACGGCATGCTACGAGATTAAGGGTAGCTCTCATTTTATATTTCAGTGTGTCTTCTCCGCTTGGCAGACCAAACTGGGAGAGGCTCCCAGGGATCAACAACCTCATTTGTTCTTACATACCAAACTGTGATGGGGTTGGATAAGGGGATATGTACTAACGTAGCTGAGCGTGATTACTGGCTCAGTCAACAAGCTGATGGTCTGTGCATGGGGATTGGTGGAGGAGAGGGAGAGGGATAGAGATTGACAGAAAATTGCCCGCATTCCATCGAAGTGTCAGATTGCCAGGGTATTCCTCGGGTTTTATCCCTGTTCAATAAATAGTAAATCTATTTCCAACGCTGGGCTGTATTGTCTGCGCGGCCCGTGGAAGCTGCTGACCTTTAAGTCAACTATTTAGTGAATCAACATTATCATTCCAAGCTCCTTTGCCCTGACTGAAACATTAGCCCCTCTCAGGGCTGAGGCTTTCTGGGATGTTTCCAGTCTAGCCGCCAGCGGGGCTCGTCCAGGGACCGCTGGAGCCAACATAGCGATCCAGTTACCCTTCTGTGTGTTGCATCCGCTAATCGGCTGTAATGCTATTGCCATCGATAAAGTGTGTGAAACATCATTCTTGAGAGATCTTCCTCAAGTCATTTAGCCTCGTAATTGACTTTTAAAGCAGTCTGGGCCATGGAGTGATACTGCAGACCAGGTGGGCTGGGTAGAAATATATCTATTATTTCTTTACGTGTGTCGGTGTGATGGGATGGTGCGAGAGCGAGAGAGAGACAATGTTGATGGGAGGTGGAGACAGACATCTTCCAGCTCCCCAAAAATAGGAGCATTTTCTTTCTCCTTCTCTCTCTCTCTCCCTTCCCACACGTGAGCTCAAAGCAGATAATGCAGAAAGCTGCTCTCCTGAGCCGAGGAGGCGGCATATTGATTTTGTCTTAGATGAGGTCTCTGAAACCTCATTTACTCCCGTTGTCATCATGGTGGAACATCAGTGTCTGACAAGCTGCACTTCCCCCCCATATCTATCCCGGCGGCCATCTTGGAAACTGGTGAGGGATGCTAATGTGTGTGAGCATTAGCGCTGTCCTCTTCCAGTAACATTGTTGACAGAGCGCTTGCATGATAAGATGTATGAGGCCAGATAATGTTGCTGCTGACTAACCATTGTGCTGTCTAAATAAAGCCCTGTGTTTAAGCACTGATCTGCTCTTATTAGGTTACAGTGCAAACACAGAGGAACGTCCCAGGTGGACCTGCCATCTTGGCATGTGGGTCACAGTGAAACACGGCACTCCTATGCCCAGAGCCCTTTCGGTATTTGGTGATCCATGGATGATGCTGTCCAAGTTTCCTTACTTAACTTTATAATCTTCAATGATGGATTATTGAATACACTATTCAACGATGGGCCATAAAAGTATAACTATCAGTTGAAATTCATTTTCCCGGGGGCATGTGCGCATCAAGAATGGAAAAGTCATCAGGTTTAAATTGTATATATATATATATATATATATATATATATATATATATATATATATATATTTATTTTATTTTTTATTTTTTTATTTTTTTGTTTTTGTTTTAATCTGAGCAAGACTGGCATAATCAAACCAAACATGATACATTGTGTGAGTAAGCTTTGGCTTGGCTCACAGCACCACCCTGCTTTCAATGGCAAACAAAGCCTGATTGACAACAAAAAGCATGTGAAGCAAACCTGCCCACCAACACTCTGACTCACACTCCTCGCACCTCATAGTACATGCCCTCCTTAAAAGAAACCCACACAATTACACTTCTCTGAGCCAGAGGGCAGAGATTTCTATGTATACATAAATGGCAGTTGGGACTTTTTTTCATTAAAGAGGGGGAAATTATGCACAAAGACGTGATTCTACGTAATTAAACTAATTAAAGAACATCATTAATAAAATATCAGTGAAGCCAGCTGTTTACAGTGTGTGGTGGGGCCTGGGGACGTGAGGAAAGGGAAAGAGGCAGACAGAAATGTGTTTTTAATATGTGCTTTTTAAAGGCATCCCTGTGGTGTTGGTCTTCTCCAGGGACGGGGACCCCTTTGTGACGGTCCCTGTGGAGAAAAACAACAGCAATATCAAACAAACACCCTCAAACACTGAAATGCTCCATTATGAAAAAAAAAAAAAAAAAAAACGAAAAAAAACAGCACTTTGTTTTTCCTACAGATATTTATTCTAAATGTTTTTGCCATGAAAAATGTGCCATGCGGATACAATGTTGACAAGACATTACAATATTCAGTATTTAGTTAGTATTTACTTACTTATTTACCTACATACTTGTTTTACCTAGTTTACCTACTAACCTATTAATTAAATTATTTATTAAATTATTTATTTATTTGTTTTTTGTTTTTGTTTTATTTATTTCATATACACATTTATGTATGTATTTATTTATTTGTGTTTTTGTTTTTTGTTTATTTATTCATATACATATTTATTTATGTATTTATTTATTTATTTGTGTTTTTGTTTTTTGTTTATTTATACACACATTTAATATTTATTTAATATCTATCTAGCTATCTAGCTATCTATCTATCTATCTGTTTGTTTGTTTGTATGCTTATTTTCAAGTTTTTCACGTTTATATCTTCACTTCTGTTTACTTATTTACTCATTCATTTACCTTTTTATCATTTTCTTTCCATTTTCCATTTTCATTTTCTCCATTTTTCTCAGTACAGTAGAACATAAACTTTTTGCAGTGATATTGTTATGTGGAGAATTTCCCCCTCTTAGCTTCTGCTATTTTAGCAGAAGAACTTCAAAACAGTGATCCATGCAAACAGACAAAGCTTGACCTGAGTCCACTCCAAATAGATAAATCACATGTCACGTGGTGCCTCAGCCGGTGTTTTTGTGCACACGCTGTGTCATGTCACTTATAATGGGAACGGGCCTTTTCGAAGCCGATAAATGAGGGATGGCTCTGTGGCGATAGTCAACATGCTGATAAAGGGAGCAATGGACATAGTGAAAGAGAGCCCAATTAATAATGCATTGCTGTCTGACTGTCTGGCCCCAAGGACGGCCCTGCTGAAAAATGGAGGTCAGATGTCCTCCTCAAGTGGTCAGTGATCCCTCTGTGCCACCCACCCAGTGTCCAGTGTCCAACTCCCTGAACTGCGTCCAAGATAGACGTGTGCATCCAATGAGAGCACAGTCATTAACTCTGTATTTAAAGATAGGCCAACAGAATAGCTTTATGCCTTAAGTATTTGAATCATAATTACCGTGAGCAGATGGCATGTGTATGTATGAGTGTGTATATGGGTGTATACATCCTTGTTTTGCTCACACACACACACACATACACACTCCCTGTCTGTGCTGTGTTGTGTGTGTGTGTGCATATGTGACGGATGGTCGTGGAGGTGACCTCTCTTAAGAGCAGTCACCGGCGAGGGCCTGCCTGCGACCCTTGGCCACTTAACCACATTAATCACAACCCGCTCCTCCCTAGCTTTTATCAGCCGTGCTGAAAGCTACTGTCCAGCCCCCCTCACCCCCACCCCCAACCCCCCTTCATCACCTCTCCTCCTCTCCCTCCCTCCCTCCCTCCCTTTCTACTTTAGCCATTCATAAGGCTCTCATCAACTTCAGGCCACAGGTATCAGTCCATCACAACACATTTATCAGGGCCTGCTCTTATCAGCCAGCAGGGCTTGAATATGGAAATGGGATCCCTGCCACTGATAAGGCCGGCCTGGATTATCCCTTGCTCTCCTTCATCAGATAGCCACTGAGGAATGGTAACAGGCCGGAACATTCCCCCATTGTTTTGCAGTAGTGCTGATAGGAGAAGGGCTGAGAGGAGGCCATGCAGTGGAGAAATGTGTGTGTGTGTGTGTGTGTGTGTGTGTAGGTGTGTGTGTGCGTGTGTGTGTGTGTGTGTGTGTTTGTGTAAGTGGGTTGGAGTGGCTAGAATAGGGTCAATATGAATATAGGTGATCATTTGGATTTCCCTCCTCCCTCCTCACCTGTTGGCGTGCACACACACATACAAACAAACACACACACGTGCACGCACACACACACATTGGAGACCCTACATACCCCTGAACTGTGACCTGGTCATCCAGGGGGACCCTATAGTAGCCTGCCAGGCTATGTTAATAAACCTTAGCCTCTCAGTCTTCAACACACATGTACAAAAACAGACACACACACAAGCACTCACATTCAGATTAATACAGACCGGCACGCCTAACGTGCATGGGCACACACATGTACACACATACACATGCAAATTCATGCAGAAAGGTGCATATATGTATATGCACACATGCACATACACATGTCCACACATGAAAACATACACACACACACACTCACACACACACACGCATATAGATGCATAGGCATGTGCACACGTACACACACACACACACACACACAAACGCATACAAATTCATACAGACAGAATTCATATATGGCCACATGCGCATACACACAATCACACAGGCACACACCTACACACAAAACACACTCTCTCTCCTCAGCACGTGTTCAAACTAAAATAGGCCATGCCTAATTAGGGCCTTGCTACCTGAGCAGTTTCTTCAAAGGCAGCCGCTCCTGCGCTAATCTGAGGCATCGCTTCATTATGAATTCTTCAAAGTCCCACCCAGCTGTCAAGCGAGCTTGTTGAGAGGGCCGTCATTAGTACGGCTAGTACAGCAGGCACAAAGCCGGGTCTGTTGTTCTGTGTTGCTCCCGCCCTGACACAAACACACACTTACACTGGGGTGAACATCTTGACCCGAGATGAGTTTGTCGCCCTCTGAAGTGCTCAGGTGTGTTGACTGGGACACACTCTGCACAAAGCGGTATTGACATGACTAGGAGGGTTCCTGCAAAATCCCTTGCACTAAAAGAGAGGCCCGCCACGGCTTATCTTATCAGATGCATTATTAGCTGCGATCGGCAAAACTATCAAAAGAACGTTAGCTGACAAAAGAGGCCCTGTCCAATGCCCACAATAAAGCGCACCGCTATTGGCCGTTAAGTGATTTATATGAGCGTCTTTAAATGGCTTTTGGTAGGGCTTTGATAAGACACAGAGACAAGCCTGTGTATAGTTGACACACTCAGCTGAGTATGAACTCACCGCTACGCCCTGGGCCAGAATCAACAAGGGCTACTACGTGTTATAATGGGCCCACACAACTCATGTTACACACAACTTACTCCAGTTTTGTCACTTGCTGTACAGGGATTGCACTGAGGATCTTCTATTGACTACAATTCTGTCCTATAATACTGCATGATACAGTCAATACAAAGAGCGCTATTCCAAAACATCAAATATTGATTTCAGGAAAAAAAAAAAAATCATTACCTGAAGTACATCTTTATCAACAAAGGATTTAGCTCCTAATCTATGAAAAGTGACATTTTTATTTTTTTTTCGCTGTCAATCATTTGTAAGTAGCAGGCAGTGGTGGTAGTAGAAGTAGTAATAAAGGTAGTAAGTAAAAAGCGGTAGGTGTCACTTTTTTCAAATGGCGGATATGTCAGTTTGGAATGCAGCTCCTCATATATCTTCTTCTACTTATGATGTAAAGAACCTAAATGACCTTCCTCCTGGTCTCTTCAGAGGTGTGCAGTTCAAAGTAAGAGAATGATGGGCCTTATTTAACCTTTACTTATACAGGGAAGGGTTTTACTGAGCATATTTGCTCTTTTTCAGCACTGCCCAGCTTCTCATCATTCATACACACATTCGCACTTGGAAGCTGCCCAGTACAAACCCAGACTTCTAATGTTGGCCACCGAGAAGCACTACTGCAGCGACTGGAGAGTAAGTGCCTTGCTCATGGTCACCTTGACAGCAGTTATTGATTGCGGGGAGCGCATTCATCATGTTTTTTTTTTTTACCCATAATTTCACAGTTGGGATTTGATCTGACAGTCTTGAAATCACAAGTTTGCTTCCCTAACCTTAATGCTGACGCCGACCCCATTTAGCCTTTTGCCATGGAGACTGAGGCATAATAATAGTATCTGACTTCCCTGACTTCTCAGACAGCCTGCTGAGGGTGGGTGTGTTCATGCACGCAGAGAGCTAAACAGATTTTAATTGCTCCTCCGAATAGCTTTGGTAGTGATATCTAAGTATGTGGCGATGGTTCACAAGCGCACTCAAACAGGATTGCCTGGGAGCTCGCTCTCTGTGCACACACACACATACATATGCATACACCTACACACAACAACACATTAAGTCATGCACACAGAAAGGTTAGAGATGAATGTAGTGGAAGCGAGCTCTCACAGGATCACAGGAGCCACAGAGGAGCGGGCGCAGGCATTTGAAACGTGACGCTGTGACTTTTTAAGTGCACATTATCTTGTTTCCCTAACCCCGAATCCAAAACCCAGCCCTCTTGAATGACAAGAGCCGGTGTTGGCACATCTCCGAGCTCTTGCTCCTACATTTTTTTTTTTACGTTGTAAAGATATGATCAAGTCCCCCGCTTGCTCCACAAAAATATGAGAAATATCAGGACATGAAATCCTTGTTAAGCAGCTCACTGTCGCAGGCAGGCTCTTTGATTGGCAAGCTCGGCGGTGCACACGATACTCACAGTCTTTCACACATTTAGCAAGGCCCATATGCTGCAGAGAGACATGCCACGGCACCATGTGACTGTGCCTATGGAGTCGCTGTATCACGCTCAAATCTCCATTTAATCGCCAATCTCAAGTTACCCCACACTTAATAAACAGCAGATTAGTGCATTCTTTGCTATGCCCAACACATATTTCCGCTTCAGAGAGTCCCGCGGGGCAGGTCTCGTAGTTGGCATAACCAGCCACGTTAAATGGTCGGGGCAAGGCACGTCATCTGCTCCCCGTCTAGCGCTCGGCTCCAGCGCTTTGCTAGGTCAGTCTGCAGCCATTGTTGTGGGGGGGGGGGGGGGGGGGACTCTGCCGCCTCTGCCCTTGTGCCAACACCGCCCCCTCCTCGTTGGAAAAGTGATCCTCATAACCTTTTGTCTGGAGTTCGTCGGAGCCACATTTGGCAATATGCGCATTGTTCTCGCACATGGTGAAATGACAGCAAGTGAGGGAGTGGGGGAGAGAGAGAGGGACACAGAGAGAGAGAGAAAGCAAATGCATGCTGCATGGTTGAAATTAGTGTGCGGCGTGAATGACAATGGGAAGAGATGTCATATTGAAAGGTTACTTGGGTTACTCTGCCGAGTCTGTCTGTCACCTCCGTGCCTTCAGGGACCTCTAATCAGTTCACCCTATAATTACCTCCCCACAAAAGGCCCCGTTAAAGTTCCTGTAAAATAAACCTGATGCTATTGAGAAGAAGAGAGGCCCTTTCTTTTAATTAGGGCCATCCATCTTAACCTTGTCTACCTGAGGTGAAGTGAAGGTAGCCCAGGTCAAGCTCCCAAAACGCTCTTCCCTATTGTCTCCCCCCGCCACTGACTGGAGCACAATGCGGGTGCTAGCCTGCTCGCCACGACAGGCCTTTTGTTGCCTGCTCACTGGCTCCTGGTAGGATTTGCTGCTGAATGGTTTTTTTTACAGTGACACAATACTTGCAATTCACAATGGGAACCCAACACTGCACGCATCACCGTTGTATGCGAAACATGTGCGATGAGTGACTATAAAAAATTAAGTGTAACCTCAGATCATTTAACAGCTGTTGGTGTGACGCAACACTCTTGCTTCTGAATGGACAACTTGAGGCTTGTGGGAACGATGTTTTTTTTATTGGGTGTTTCTGAAAGTGGTATCTGGGATTATATGTTTTTACACCTAATCCCTTGCTCTGCTGCTTGATACACCTGTGTGCTTACACACTATGTGTGTGTGTGCGTGTGTGTGTTTGCCTGCGTTTAGTGTCTAGTGCCTGTGTTTGTGTGTCGGTGTGTCTCACAGCGTGTGTTATCACCCGTGTGTGTTTAGTCAAGCCCCAGTCAGAGCGATGCTGTGTTTAGAATGCGCGTCTCTTCTCCAAAGGCTCCTAGGTGAGGAGCAGGGCCTGATGATCAAAAGTAGTGTTTGTTTTTTCTTCCCGACCTCGAGAGGGAGAAACGCCATGTCCCCGCAGAGCGCAGACGGGCAAACTGCCTCGCACTGATCAGCTCTCCTGAGAGGAATGCTCTCCCCTGTGTGCGTGGCAGTGTGTGTGTGTAAGTATATGTGTTGTACGTGTGTGTGTGTGTTGTGTGTGTGTGAGTGTGTGCTACTGTTTCATCGTTCCCTACCCTCCTTATCCCCTCCTTCTTACCCCTTCTGCGCTCTTTTCAGGTGCCGCTGGCTGCTACCTCAAGCTGACACTGATGTGTGCTGTCACCCCTGCTGCAGCTGGAGGTAGGAATGAAAGCGGGAAATGGTGGCACATACACACACACACACACACACACACACACACAAAACAAAATCACAGGCCTTTGCATGGTATCTGTATATACTCTCTTCCTCCTCCTCCTCCTCGCCACCTCCGCATCTCAGCCCACTGTATCCGACCCACAGTGCATTGCGTGCGCTTTCATCTGTGTTGAGGTGGCGTGGTCGTATATTATTCATGGGGCGTGCGATCCGAGGCGCGCGTCATGTGGCAGAAGTAATAAGATGGCGTACTGGAGAGGAGGTGATGAACACAACACTGGAGGGAGACACAGGCCTCCTCCTCCCATAGGCGCGCACGGCCCTCCTCACTTCGTATACACATGTTGGCACACGGCGCAGCTTTGATTTATACTGGATCGGACGGCCCAGAACGGGACGCCACAACAGGTGTTGTTTTGAAGCAACACAGACTATTCCAGTGGGTTATATATTTTAGAGTTGCTGCAGACAGACAGGAGTTGTTTTGTAATGTGGTGTAGGTGATAAGTATAGCATGCATTCGTTCTTTTCCTGAAGCGAACAGCCATCTTGTTTACTTTGTCCCCTCTACAGTAACCTTACAAACCCTTCTAACATTAGCAAATGACAGCAAAAGGGACATGAATTCCCTTTGGTAAAGTAGAGGTATGTGTTTAGCGGTGGCCCGGGTCAAAAAATTACTAACTGTTTCATCAGATGCAGGAGCAAGACATTTGACCTCCCACAATGCCCCTCTGCTTTGCAGCAGGAGCAGGGGGGCCTTTTGAGGGTGGAGGGCAGGGCAGAGTGCAGACCAGCTGACCGGTTTCGGCAAATCAGGAGCTGAGCCCTGGTGTGCAATGTCTGGAGGCGACATGCGGTTAACCACCTGGTCCTACTGTTTGACCCACTGGAGCGAGAGAGCAAGAGAGAGAGAGAGAGAGAGAGAGAGAGAGAGAGAGAGAAAGGACACAGCCTGTACAGCCATTTGCTCATCAATGGAGGGGCATCACCGCCACTTAACACAGCTTATTGATCCGCGCGGCCTGCAGGGCCTCTGGTGTGTGTCCATTTCCTATTGATTATTTCAAGTCTATTCTTATTGACTGCCTCCCCTCCTCTTCCTAGCCACAGCTCTCTTCTCCCATGTCCACCAGGGAATTTTTTTAAACAGTCATTTGAAATTATAATCTGTGTGAGTAAATGTCATAATCGCCCCTAAGGCCTGGCGCAGATTGGCCAGAGAGCAGAGGTCTCTGAGGTCAATGACACTGGTCAATACTGACCCATTTGTGTTACAGCCAAAGCACTAGGTCATTCTAAGCAAAAATGGCCGACTTCAGTTCTCTCTGTTCTGCATATGAGCTATTTTCCGGGCCCATAATTATACTGTTTTGACTGGAAATGTGACACAAAATATCACATACTTGACGTAATTCATTTGTTATTTTTTCAAAGGAGACTTGTCTGTGGTGTGTGTGTGTGTGTGTGTGTGTGTGTGTGCGTGTGACTGAATGAAGAGTGACGCGCTAGCTGACTGCTCATCAATGCTTCATAGGTTAGATCATTAGATCTAAAGTGACAGCGCTACACAAGGAGGGGGAGGGGGGTGCTTAGATAAAGATTGGCATATTGCTATTGATTCACCACTCCTGGGGCTTCTTCTGTTACCATGGTTATCTCCAGAGGGGCGGGGCAGGGGTATGAATCTGAGACAGGGAGAGTGATGTAATCATTACGATTGTGAATAGAACGAAAATTCTCTGAGTTTTACGATCACGTTTGAATAATCTTCTAATTCCCATCAACGTTATTGCTGAGCACAAGCCTGCATGATAACTCTCATCATCTGCCTGAGACTTATGGCATCGAATTGCACCGCAGAGAATCAAAGTGAGTACACATATGATATGCACATCACTGCAGATAGCCATCTGTGATCCTATAACCATTACTCTAACCCAGAACAACTCCTATACTCTGGCTGTGTGAGTCAGGGTTTTCATTGTGAGTGGATAGGGGACTGAAAAATTCCCCTCGAAGCTCATGTCAGGCTGCCAAACTCCTCAGCTGTCCTCCTAAAGCAGGCTGAAATAAGAGCAGGCCTCAAAAGCTCTTTGATCTTTTACTGCCGGGGTCAGGGCTGAAATGACGCGTAAATGAGGGAGGAATGAGTTTTCATTTTGTCAACCTGTTCTGTTATTGTAAAGCTAAGGGGCCTTTGGTGTGACATGACAGGAGATTGTTTTAAGTGCCCACACCAGCGGAACAGCTAAACATGTTTAGGTGTCACAACCAAAAACCTGTTCACCTACATACAGACATTTGCTGTGTCTCTGCGAACAGCTGTGGGAGTTTACCTAGAGAGAATGTGTGTGTGCGTGTAGTGCGTGTGACAGGCCATGCAAAAGTCTACATTCACGTTTGTGTATGTGTACAAGTGCAAGTATGTATGATGTATGTATGTGTATGGAGTTTGTGCGTGTGTGTGTGTGTGTGTGTTCTTCAGTAACACAGAGTTGTATGAGTCCTGGCAGGGTGTGTGTATTTCAGCGACTCCCTGAACACACCTGCCGGCTGTGGAGCGCCGCGGAGAGATGAAGAGGATCCTCCATCAGAATGATAGGAGAGCAAAGCAACAGTAGTAAATACTGGGCTAAAAGGGAGCAGCCTCTGTAGCTGTTTACGGCACTCAGATTTCCAGAGGAGTGGAACCGGTGCTGGAGGTACATAAAGGTAACAAAACATGATCATTATGGGATGCATTTGTACTAAATCGCTGTACAGAACATCTCCTTCCGAGCGCCGACATCACCCACGCATTGCTCTGACTACAGAGAGAAACCCCCGGAGCTGACAAAGGCAAAGGAAGGGGTGGAGGGGAGGAAAATCGGGTGCCATTTCCATCGCTCAAGTCTCGGCTTGTGTTCAGTAGCTCAATATTACACCCACCCCACCCATTTTTGATTTGAACCTGACAGTTGTTTCTGAAGCGCCCTACTCCATATCACAGGGAGGAAATGAGAGCGCTGAATTCCACAAGATGTGGAAGGGGGAAAATGGAGAAAAACACCCTCTCCCTCCAGAAATAAAAAAAAAAAAAAGGAAAACACCCAAACACTGAGAGAAAACAAATACATAAATAAATAAATCAACAATAGGCGCTGCAGCTGAGAAGCGAAACATTGCGAAAAATTGCAGTGGGGAGATTTTAAATTGTGGTTGTATCAATAATTTAGCTACCTAAGACACAGTGTTTTTGTTCACCATAAGGTTTGATGCAACAGAGAGAAGAGTTAAGATTAGGGAGACTTTGTATTATTGATGCCGCGGTGCACAGCTCACATCTGGTGTTACACTCCCAACCCCCAAACAGCGCACACCAATCCACTTAGCACAATAACTGTAGCACTGTCAATTGTCTACACAGTCAAATTGTTCTGAGTTTGTGGCAGACGCTGTCAGGCCCAGGTTACAGAGCCTTGTGAAATTCCGACAGTCGCTCCTCAGAGTAAATACAGACAGTTTATAAGCCAGCTCCCCAACCCATTAAAGTGGAGTGCATCTTTAGTGCTAATTATGTCCCAATTGTTGATGTTCGGTGTCTTCAGTTTGCACAAGGCTGATTACTATTAGTCTGGCAGGCCTGCGGCGCTGTTTGCAACAGCTGAAGTCTATAGGCTACTGTTAGGATACGAGCATATCCAAAGGGTTATGGGTTTGACTTTGAGCATGTGACACATATACTGGCTAAGACATTTTGAGTAAAGGCCTGGCTGGGTAGGTGGAGACGTAAAATGCTTATCGCTCTGTTCTAACCTCAAGTAGACCTTGTAGCACACCCCATGGTTCAGAGTCTTGTTACGCTAGCCTAATGCCATGTCAGTAGCAATGCTTACGGTTAGCATCACTCCTCCCTACCTTCATCAGTAACTCAGCCAAGCACAAATGACCCTTGCCAGTGCGCTGGGGGCTGGCGTGAACTTAATCACTTGAGCAAATTGAAACCACTCGCTCTGCAGTATTTTTACAGGGGTATAGCATATGACCTCAGCCTATAGTGAGTGACCTCTGCTTTTGAAAGGACTTGAGGACTGTATCTTTAAAAAACACTAAAAAAAACACTGTTGCTTTTTTTGTTTGCCCTTTTTCGCTCAATCCATATTAGGTCAGAATTCCTGGCTCACCCCACTTGCTGTGTGATTTACTGCGACGTTGTAATCCTCTCGCAGTTGACATTTAGAGGACATGTTAAAAGTGGTGTCTTCGGTGTGAATGTGTTTTTATCATCGGGGAGATCCACCACCTTTTGAAGGCCTTCCTGAGCCTGTAGTAAAGTTCCTGACCTTGATTACTGGTTCCCAGCTCTGGCTCCTGTCAGCCAGGGGAACGGGGTCAACAGCCTTCAGCCAAAAAGAGCCTCAGTCAAGACCACAACTGATCAGACACAGCACTGGAATGCTTCTTGATTGATTCTTCCTGTCCCTGGAAAACAAAGAAAACAAAACAAAAAAAAAAGTCGGGAAGAAGAGAAAATGAAAAAAAAAACCTTTACCTTTCAGACTGAAGATGATTTTGAATGCTCAGCAGAACATAAGTTGTAGTAAGACGTGCGGCTGTCGAAAACCAATCCAAACGACTATAAGCCAGGCAGACGAGTAACAGGCTAGAAGTTAGCACATGTTTACCTGTTCCTGCTCTTTTCTGCTTTATCCCAGAGCTCAGGGCCGGGATGTCGAGGGTATTGAAGGACTTAGGCACGGGTTCAGCGCGATCTGCTTTCGCTCAGCCTGCGTCATGTCACTATGTTGTAGCACAAAGGACGTACATGTTCACACAACACGCTCGCAGGGGCTACTCCTCAAGTGCTGGAATTCCGGGGCATACAGGGGTTCCCTTATAAAATCCCCAATGAAATCCTCAATGCACTTTCCCGCCCCCTTCTTAATCGTAAACAGGCTAGCACATAGTACAGCCACTGCACCCTTAATACCTCTTCAAATAATAAGTATTTAGTCTGGATTTACAGAGGCAGTAAAACTCTTCAAAGTGCAGTGTAATCTTTCATTAGGGATCCTGAAGATGGTGTCAGCCATATCTGTTCTTCATTATCTTTAATCACTCAGTGTTTTACCTGTTCATTTTATTGTAACAGAGGTCATAAAAACACCCTTGTTAAAAAACACGCTCCCGACTTTCAGATTATCTCGTTAACACAGCCTTACAAAATGGGCCCATTTAGCTTTTTTGGAGTGTGTACAAAGGGGTAAATCACTTTTCATTGTGACTTGAACGTTTTTTGCTCTCTTGCTCGCTCGCTCTCCCCCTATCTTTCTCTCTTTTTCTCTAACTCTCTCTCAGAGCTGAATGAATGTAAAAGTATACCATAATAAGTTCATACAACAGTAGAAGTATATAACCCAGGGATATTAAAAAGAGGGAGTGAGAGTGATGATAAGTGAAGTATAACTTTTTAACACAGCACAATAATCGACATATCACTCAGAGAGCCCCTTTGTATAAGCTGTTCAATAGCCTCACCACTGAACCGTGGTATTGATATCCCAATGTAAGCTCTCTCCCAGTGGTTTCAATGGGATCTGGGTGGGGTGTATTCAGGGTCCGGTCCATGACACTGACCACTGCCTGTCACCGTGTCACGGGGGGTGGGGATCTCAGCCGAGGTATTTGACCTAGTTGACCTCCGACCCCAAGATGATTGAAGTGGCGGCTTTCCCTGCTCGGGTGCTCCGAGCCTAGAGACAAGGTGACGAGTCCTTTAGGAGCTCTCTGGTTGCAGGGTTTCGGAGGCGCAGGGGGCACAGGCGCCGGTCTTTGTTGAGAGCGGTGTTGTAATCTGTCTGCTAGGCTTAGGCCCGAAGACATGTTGGCCGGTCATGAGAGAAGCTGGGCTCTGACCTTGAGTGGTCTCACGGAGTGTCACTGCGGCAGGTTTGCTCCAGGGCGGATCCTTACTCATGTAACCTGGATGACTCACTTAGCCGGAGCTTAGGTAACACAGGATGTACTTTGTTACATTGGTGTGCTTTGTAAATACGCATTGTAATCTGTGTAGAGGTAGTTAACTGTCCAGTCTCAAGCTGTGCAAGGTCTATTTTTTGTGCTTTTTTAAAAAACACGCAAGATGACCCAGAAAGTGTCTCCTTTTCAAACCATTTGTCTCCTTGGATTCTTGTTATAATTTACCACCAAATCATGTTCCCACTGGCATGGATACATCCAGGTCTTATGTTTCACTTCAACTAATCTAATAATCTCTCTTAGTTTTCACCTTGTCCATGCCTCAAGGTCAAACAACTTTTCTCTCTTCAGTGGTCTCAGATGTTGCTGTGCTGCTCCCAGGGTCATCCCTACTAATCCCCAGTTACTCCAGTCCTGGTGGATTTCTCCCGTGGGCAGGTGAAACCGGATCCCAAACCCCGAAGCCGGGCCAAGATGTCCGCAGAGATAAGCGTCCTGAGCCCTCTCCCAGTCAGGGGTCTTAGGCAAGAATTCAGAGATACATCATCACAAAGCCATTAAGGCCAGTCCACTGTTTAAACCACAAAGCCCAGCTGCAGCCACTAGACCCTATAGCCCCAACCTTGAGTTCCAGGACCTTGGTGAGAACCTCAACCCTAAACCCCAGCCTGGTCTAACTTCACTGACCCCCCTCCTCCCCCTCTCCTGGGCTCTAGTCCTTCACCCCGACCCATCCATTCCTCACGGTGGTCCCAGCTCCAGGGCTAGTCGTCTCTCTCAGCCCCCTGCCTCTTGGCCTATGTGGCTGCGGGAAAAGAGCCCTTACTCCCATGTTCTGTTGTTTCAAGCCGAAATGAAAGTCGACATGAAATGGCCAGTGCAACAGTGAGGTATTGTTTTTCAGTCGCCAAGTAACCCTATCATATGCGCTGCTGTGAGAGAGGGGGACCAGGTGACGCATCCACATTCGCTTGGAAAAACATGGAGAGCCTCTAGCAAATGAGTGTGGGTTATCAGTATTTCTGCTAGAAAATCATGCTCCTGGCCAATCAGTGTTCAGAATTCTCTCTTAATAACCCCAGCTGATGAGTGACACTAGCAAGAGTGAGAGCAGAAGACGAGACGACAAGAAGGGTGTCTGAGTGTGCATGCGTGATTTTATGTGTGTGTGTGTGTGTGTGTGTGTGTGTGTGTGTGTATGGAGGTGTTAGTTTTTAACCAAAATCTCAATTACACACAGTGATGGAGGGGAAATCTATAGCCTGAGAGGGCAAGCATAGTTTTGTCCATTTATGATGGGCAAATCTAGAAAAATATTTATATGTTTGTATGTTTTATATTATTTATATTGCAAATGACTGCCTGTTGTGCTGTATCACAGTATTTCTAGTTAATGAGAGCTAGGAAGCAATACCCATCCTTGGAGCAGGTTGGTACTAAATACATGGAGGTTAGTTGCTCTGGCTCTGAACAGGCCAGTGGGGATGAAAACAACAGTCTTTCGACTACTAAGCACTTGCCTAACCAACCTGCTTGACCTTGCTGTGCATTCTGTTACTTAACTGGTTTTGGTGTAAGGGTCTGCTGTTGTACTCGCGTGGTGCCTGTGGCCTGGCCAACCGCGTGACGCCTGTATGGGAGGCTGGCGGCTGGGTTGACAATCCATAGTGAATGGCGGCGGGCTGCTCCATTGTTTGCGGTGCGGTGTTGTTTGTGCAGCTCTCGCAGTGTTTATGACGCCGGCGAGGCCAGCGCCTGTGTATGCCAACCATAAATGGAGGATTTGTCTCCTCGTCTCTCCACATCTATCCCGCATGTAGCCACGGTACTGGCTTTCTCGCACCGACAGCATTGTGTTTTTAAGTGCTACAGTCGCCCTGCATGTATTTGGCTAGGTTTTGTGTCTACTCAACAGCGTCGAGGCCGCTCTACCCTTCAATTAAGACAGCTTTTAGTGGGAATCTTTCAAACCATGATTGTGATACAAATAAAACAAACCAGAGCATTTTCAAATAGTTCCATGGCTTTTCACATTAGGGTTTCGTTTGTTGTTAAAGTGGCCATCATAAAAATGTATTTTGGGACGCTTTTCTTTTAAATTTCTTTGTCAGTGCCTAATGCAAAACCTGTATTTCTGTCGGTGTGACATTCAATTAATTTGTGCTCTTTTTTTTTTGCTAACATAGCTTCATTCCACTGCTGTAATTAGTAGCATTGCTCAGTTACTTTAAAGTACTTGCCTATATATCAGGTGCAGAAGCATGGTTTGTAAGACATAGGTGTGCAATATAGAGCATATCAAGAGTTTCATGCAAACTTAGACATCCCCCATTTTAAAAGTTGTAGTGTAGCGGCTCTGCATAGTTTCCCTACTTGTTGCTTTGTCTGCTTATGTTATTTTGTTCCATGTTAAATTCTATAATGTCAATCTGACCTGTCTGCATGTTTCAATGTATCAATTGTTATGTTTGTCAGCTCTATGCAAGTTTGTGTGTTGTACCTTTGTATTGCATGACACTTTGTTTTTTGCCTGTTTCTCAGTGTATTTTGTTGTCTGCATGAATGTTTTCTGTTCTAGTGTCCAACTTTTTTTTATGAGGCTTTAAACTGCATCCTTTTTTATTGTCATTTTAATGATTTTTAACCTCATGCCCAGGAACTACAGTTGAAAACTAACTGGTTGGTTAACACTGTCAAAAATAAGCTCAATAAAAAGTGACGCCTCTTAAATTTCTCTTATGAAACTGACACCAATTGTTATTGTATAATATTATATTTACTTAACTACAAACCTTTAATCGACAAAATGATAAAACCTTTATAGACTTGATCCTGTATATTTTATTTCAATAACTTCATGTAATGATTATTTTTTTCCTTTTTTCCAAAATAGATACATATTGTTTTGGAAATAAACTGTGAGTACACTGTGACTTAAAAAAGGTCCCTCCATTATTCACAGGCATCTCTGTGTATCTTAAGATTACACTATTCTCCACTACAAGGGCATGTAAATTTGGGATTCTCAGGACAGAGCAAAGACCAGCCTGAACACAAAACAGCCCCTCAATTAATCCCATGGCACATTTGTTCTAGAAAATATGATCTACAGTATAGTGTAAGCTATCTATTTATATTGCAGCTTTAATTATCCGGTACTTCCTGCCTTTGATCTGTGATCAATCAGCCCCTACCTGATGTCAGGAGGCCTGCACATGTGCACTAGGGGTCTGAATCCTCCACCTCACCTCACCTCCCCCCTCCGCCTCTGTTGCCCTTATTGTTCTTTTCAGCATTGTACTACAAGGGCTCTGGTAGAACAGTTTGGTAGGGAGGGCCCCCCCCCCCGCCTTCCCGTCCAACACCATGTGGCCGAGCACATCTGACCCGCTTTAATACCGACCAGACAGACAGAACACTGCAGACGTGAATCAGGGAGAAACACTGGTGTTATCTGTCTTGCTGTCCAATGGGAATGTTTCAAAATATGAAATTAAAAAAAGAAATGTGTTTTCAATATCTGTTCTGCGATTATTGTGTGGTTAGTCATCATGCAGTCAATGCATATTAATCGTTATATTTGTTAGAAACTTTAGTTACATCAGTGAAGTTACAAAGTTTCATTGCATGTCAATAACTGATAACTCTTATAATACATAGAGGCGGAGGCAGGAGAGTCTTATCAGAGACTCAACATATTCTGAGGCTCACAAATGAGTTCCTGTCGGTGTACTCGCACATTTCAGGACATGCAGACGTCTCAGAGAGAAAAATCCAAGTTGCGTTTCCTGCACACAGCATGTTTTCATTTACCAAACGAGGAGCGGAGCCAATGAGAAAATCAATAGCACAGATAAGCAGCCCCTCTGCCCTCGATGTGTGACGGCGAACCCATATGGACACAGCGGGGTGTTGTGGCGAAACATGTCACTAAGAGGAAAGGATCCAGTCTCGACCAAATGTTTCTGCTCTTCTCCTTAGACAAAAGGCTGTTGTTCGATCATCAGCGAATATTCACAGTTGAGAGTTATTGTGATTGTGGAATGAGATTCTGGTAGTATAAATCACAAAAACAGAGAGGGGGAGAGAGAGACAGAGAGAGAGAAAAAAAGAGAAAGAGCCTATGCAAGATAGCAGCTGTGAGAGAGTGAGTGAGTGTGCAGGTTTTTAGCTAAAGGTCAGAGGTCCCATGAAAAAGCCAAAAAAGAAAAAACGGTCTATCAAAGAAAGCGAGGATGGAGAATGTATACATGTACAGTCTGGTCCAGGAGAGTCCATGCTTAGGGGCCTCTGTGCAATATGTTCTCTATTACATAGCCCAGGTGATTTCTGCCTGTCTCCCCTCAGAACATGATCTCCTCCAGGCCACGGCCCGCGTCTCGTTAAAGCGGCGCGGACCCGGCGTGGATTAAGTTTAAAAGTAATAAAAGAAGCGGACCTGCTGGCTAGGTGAAAAACCCACTATCGGATTCCTAAGAGCAACTTTCTTTTCATGTGCAGACTGCATTCAACGAAGCGTTTAATTCAACAAATCCACGGTTGTGATCCACCAGAAACGGAGCTTGGGTTAGTTCAATTTGTACCAAACGATCTCCACATGATCAAAGCGCGGAGAGCTCTCCCCAACATGCTGCTTAAATTAGACTAACACCAAAGTCTTTGGCTCTGGGACAGTATTTGGAATGTCTTACCAGCAGAGAAATTCTTTCGCACATATGGTTTCAATAGGCCCTAGATGCCAGCTTCACATCTTTAATGGGCTGACAGGGAACTTTGGCGCTAACTCTCCGACTCCCAAAAGTTCTTGGGCTGTCACCCGCAAAGCGGCGTTGGTTCGAGGTTTTTTTTTTTTTTTTTCAGTCTTCCTTCCCTTCCTATTACTAGGCGCTGAAGTGGAGCGATTGTGCAGCGGAGGGAAGGAGTCGCTCGCTCTCTCCCTGCTGCAAACGCCATCCCTTGCTGTGAGACTGTCACTTCTCGGAGTGTGTGTCAACCACAGTGAGTCAGACAGCCCTGCGGTCTGCTAGGAGCAACTAACCAAAGTTACTGAGTTACCCCGACCAGACCCTCTCCTCCTCCTCCTCTTCCTCCTCTTCCTCTTTCTTGCTGGTATGGAGCCTACTTGGCACAGCTCCACACTGTATTTTGTGAGCCATATTTTTGTCAGTCATGCAGACAGTCTGGGTTGTGTGTTTGTGTGTGTGTGTGCTCTTTACATGCAGGTTTTTGCGTGTGTATATACGTGTAGCCGGTGCACGTGTTGGCCTGAGTGTGTATGTGTATGTACTGTGTGGATTAGTGTAGAAAGCCTTCTCCCTCTCCCTTGTCTACATCTGCAGGGCATGTGGAGCACAGAAAAACACACAAACACAACCAGCAGGAGAAAACAGAGGTGCGGTTCTCGTGTGCCTGCTGGAAATCGAGTGCTCCCTCTGCATGGTGTAAAAGCCGTTTTTCAGTGTTATAACCAGTCAGGCCGTGCATGGCAGGATCCGGGTTTCTTGTCACCAAAGTTGGAGATACCGTGCGCCTGCACATGAGTATGAATTGTTTGGATGGGCGGATGTTACAGGCGTTATAGATATAAACGGAATATCACACGAGCACACACACACAGCCCCAGATACTTCAGATTTCACAGCTGAGTTGACTTAGGACTCTCGGGAGAGTTCAAAATGTGACATTTTCACTCTGCGTCTGCACTTTTGTTACAACAGGCATAAAAAAAAAATCAGAAAAGTAGAAACAGCGGGGGGTTGGTAGGTGGGGTGTGGGGTGGGGGCGTCTCTCCGGGAGCACATTCAGACTTCTCAGCTCTATTTCTGTTCTAGCGCAATTAGTCTGCTCCCAGAAGACAACGCTAGGGAGAGGCAATACTTGAATACACGCTTGTTGGCATGTCACTCTATGAGTAGTATACTATAGTGGGAGTTCCAAGTGTGTGTGTGTTTTCTTTTTGTTTGAGCACTTGCTTTATTTGTTGCATTGTTTCTTTTTTTTATTTATTTATTCATATACTGTATGAACGCATTCTCATGCAGGCTTGTGTTTGTGAATCTGACAGGTAAAGTGGTTCACACCAATGCAAACGCAAATATGTGGTGCAGAGATTGCACAAACTGTAATCCAAAAATAATCGGAAAATTCTGCCTTTAAAATAAGTTACATTTCCTACAAAATTTCACCAAAATCCCCAAATCCCAAAAACCCAAAATAACCCATCTATTTATTTCTAAATGACACATACAGCAAAGAGGAAGAACATGTAGAGTGACAATAATGCTGATTCAATTTTATGGTCCATGTTTAGTGAGAATGAGTACATGACAATCACTCAGAGAGAATACATCCAATCAGTTTTTATTTTGCTGTGGTGCGTTTTTTGAAACTTTGAATTGTCCTTATTGTGTTACTGGTAATGTTCTGGTCAACACTGCAGCTTATAAAACAATAAGCTGTAGAAATCATATTCTACTGAAAGGTATATGATTTCTACACTACTGATCTTTCCCATGCACTCCTTATTATCACTTTTAATGTTGGTGATCTAAGAATTGAAGTTTATTCTACTGGTGCATTTATTGTAAGTCACTCTGGATAAAAGCATCAGCTAAATGCCTAAATTGTAAAATACAACAGCTCATCACAACAACACTTTTATTTTATATCAATCAGCCCTTTACGAGGTAAAAGAACAGCAATCTCAGTTTGTAAATCCTTGTTGCCACCTTTCAACTGACGTGGACGTTGGCTAA
Source organism: Centroberyx affinis (assembly GCF_046629955.1). Lineage (NCBI taxonomy): Eukaryota > Metazoa > Chordata > Actinopteri > Beryciformes > Berycidae > Centroberyx > Centroberyx affinis. The sequence goes on from NW_027279368.1 coordinate 59,801, forward strand.
GTGTATTTGTCCACCGCAGTAATTTATGCAGAAAGTGGCTTTTGTCAGGCTGCAACAAAGCAACTTTGATAAATGCCCCTTAATTTATTGTCACGTATGTGAAATCAAAGTGAAACATTTACAGGCTGTGCACTGAGTCAGACCAGAGGAGAGGCCTCTGCAGTGAAAGTAGACCCATATAGCCTCAAGTTGAATTTCCTGTCTTTGGAAACTTTTCCTCCCTCCTCCTCTCGAGCCCTCGGGGTTAATCAGAGGCATAAAGGTTACGATGTATGTCTAGTGAATAATGACAATATGATGTGTACTGAAACGATGTGACAGTTTGCAGCCATTAACCTGGGAGCAAGCCAGGGCCCGTCGTTAGAGGGAGACAGCTCAGACTCAGCCCGGCACAGGACTACTGCCTTCTGAGCAGTCCTGTAGTGAACTTTGACTTTGCACTTTTAAGTGCGCTTTTTTGCGCTTTTAAGTGATTCTGACTGTATTTCTGCTTGCGTACGTTGTGGTTGTGCATTCAAGACCAGGTCTCCCTTGAAAAAGTGATTTTTAATCTAAGTTCTACTGCCTGGTTAAATGAAGGTTAATAAATCTCATAATTTACAGTTCTGGGCCTGAATTTGAACAGAGAGCTGGGAACAGTTAATCTCTGAAGTCAAACTGAAGTTTATATGGTCACGTAACCTGGTAATGAATCATATATGAAGTTATATGAGTAGATCTTTGCTTTCTCCATTAGGGCAACAGAGAGTAAGAACAGACAGGCAAAATCAGATCAAACCAAATCAAAACCGACTCCTCATATATATAAAGCATTTTGACTCCATTAAAAATATCACCAAAAAATATCACACCATCCTAATCCACCAGACTCTACCTTTGCTTTGCGGGATGGGTTTTACATGACAAAAAAAAAAAAAAAAGGTGACTGCACAACCATGTGTTCAAACCCTAAGCGCATAAACATGAAGGTTTTATGACAAAGTTTGCTTTAGACGGGTCAGTTGTGTCTCTGTGTTGTCACAGGCACAATCCAATTTCGCTCTCCCCCAACAAGAGTTGAGCCTGGATGACTTTGCTCATAAGCGACTTCTTGAGAAATGCACACCCTCTTGAGAAGAGAGAAAAGCTGGGCTAACGCGTCGATTCACGGGCTGACCTCTGGCGTGACCTCTCGCCTGTTTGCTGACACTTTCGCAATGGAGGCACTTGAACGAAAAATGGGGGGAGGAGGAGGAAGAGAGGAGGAAGAAAGGAGGAGGGGGAAAGGGAGAATGCCTTTTTTCTGATGGATGAGGTCTTCTCCTGTTACATTTGGAGAGAACACAGCTGTGAGGAGCTGTTAAGTACACGCAAACAAGCCGTCTGCTTCAGACAAGCCTGCCGGGCACCCGGCCCCACATCCCACTTGTACGGCTCTGACACATGATCACAGCCAGACAATACATGTGGGAGCAGAGCGCGCTCCACTAAAAAGTGAGAAATATTTTCAACTAGAACAAAAAACAATCCCCTCTCAATACCGCTGGGACCCCTCTTGGTATTAATTCATCTTGTTTCTCTTTGTCTTGTGCTGGTTTGGTGTGCTGTTGGGGAGAGGGAAGAGTGAAAGGAGAGAGTGGGGCTTTGGTGGTTTAGTGACTAGGAAATAGGTTAGGAATGGGAAGAAATGTAAAGAACATCTGCTACCGTGACGGTGTCACACTTAGTCTAATGTGTTTTGAATAGGCACGGCTGTCCCAGGTTGGGAGGAGGGAAATCTTTCTGATCCATATGCTGATTAAGAGAATTAATGTGGGATTTTTTTTTTTTTTTGGAATGAAGATATAATAAACCTGAATATTTCTCAATGCTTATTAGACAAACCCATCATCACTGGAGATGTGTGTAGCTTTCTATTAGCCTATGCTAACTGTCAAACTGTTCAAATCTAATTTCCCATGTCTGTAAAAGGCAGGGAAAATGGAATTTCTTTTGTTATGATCACACTGGAGAGCAAACTAACGGGTCGTTTTTCATCAAATGACAGTTGCAAAATTGTTAAAACATTAAGGATGCCAGCTGTGTGTGTGTGTATCTCTAATTTGTGTTTGCAGTTGACGCATGCACTTTTGTTGTGTATTATAACACTATGGGAGTCATAATGTTTTGTAATTAGTATGTCTATGATATTGTGTGTGTCAGCTGTCATCACATTTGAATTAGTTCACTTGTTAAATGAAAAAAGTAGAGGCCAAGCAGAAAAGAAAGCCAGTTAGTTGGATGGAATGTAGTAATTATGATATTTCTTTCTTATTTTCAACATTTGCTGTAAGTCACCTGTGTCCCAGATGATGTGGCTTTGCTTAGCGTCTCTCATGCCATCCCAAACACTCTGGGTCCAGTTAGCAGCTTTGCTATTGGACACATGTGACTGTCATCTCAGTACTGAGCATATAATACGGCGGTGATGGAGGACACACAAGTCAATATGTTCCCTAGATGAAAAACTGGAAGTGATGTGATCTTGATACTTGCGGCAAACCACAAATAAGCTACGAAAGTTTAAAAACTTTAGTGCACTTCCAATCGACAAGTAGTGTAAAGTGGTTGGGTCGGTAGTCTATTGTAGTGTTAGGAACATGTGGCACTGTGCTAGGCTGAGTCATGCTTGTGATTCAGAGGATAATGGAGACGGTTTGCTGACAGATGGATGTTGTGGTGAAATCTGGATCCCTAGGACAAACCCTGTCCTTTGTCAAATTTTTAGTAATAATCCTTAAGTGTTTGTGAGTGAAACTTTAGACTGTTAGGGTAATGCGGTAATGGGTTCTGTGTGTGTGTGTGTGTGTGTGTGTGTGTGTGTGTGTGTGTGTTATGGGCAGTGCTGACGTAGCATTCATCACAGCAGTGCCACAGCTGGTTGTGTTTTGGGTATGTCCGCATTTCTCTCTCACTCAGTCTGAACTGTGAACTTCAAATGACTTCTGCTGTGTACAGTGTTAGCACTATTACTAGCCCAATGCTGCTCATTAAGTAGCAAGGACAAGAGGGGGATCCTGGAGGACTGGATGCATGTGTGTGCATGCGCGCATGTATGCATGCATTCATGTGTGTTTGTTTCTGTGTACGTGCATTACAGATTATGTAAATTCTGATTTAATATAGTGGATCCAAATATACTGTATATATATAAATTTTTTATATTTCTGTTTGTGTAAAAAAAATAGAAACAGATATAAAAAGAGAGAGATGTGCTGTAGTCATTCTTGATGCATCTTTCTGAATCATAGTTTCGACTCATTGCTGTGCTCTTCTCTCAGGCTTTGATGCCCAGAAACGATTTCAGCAGAGCGCCAAGGGTCAGTCTGGGTTCCTGAGAAAGGCCACTCTGAGCTCTCAGTAAATGACGCAGGCTAACTCTCAGCTGTAACCTCCTGCAGCGTCATCTGCGTGGCACCTGGATCACTGTGTTCGGGATATCCGGCAAACACCGTCCTATGTATAGTGGATCTGTCCTCATGTTAAAGGGCGCAGAGGAGAGTGTAGGAGACCCCTCTAAAAGAAGAGGACGCACACAGTGTAGACAAGCCACTGTCAGCAGCTCCGGGTCCAGGTCTCAGGATACACTATTGTTAAGTGTCTCCATTTATCACAAGGCGCGGGTTAAAGAGCAACCCCACTTCCTGTATCCCGGCACTTCACGCTCAGCTGAGCTGTTCTGCAGGACCATCGCAAACAAAGGCAACCTTTGCACAGCCAAGACTGGGGCTCCCAAAAGAAAATAAACACACAAATGAATAACTCGGGGGGCCAACGACGGGAGGAAATATATTTATATCAATAGGGCCCGCTGTTATTTTTCCACAACGCCGGGTGCTAACAGTAGCTACGTGCTGTTTTGGCTGCAGGGTTAGGGCGATGAAGGAAATCCAGGTGAAGCCTCTCTACTGTTCTGATTGCGTCACGCCGTTGGCTGCCCACTGACATGGCATGGAGCACAGCCTACTTGGCACCGGTCTGTATGGCCAGACAGACCTGTGACAGCCTATTAGGTCATCCATGGAGACACAAAAACGCTGGTGATAATGTGCTAGTGTACATACAGTATGAGTAGTCCTTGAACTATATTAGATAATTTTTTGCTCTTATTAACAAGGCAAGATGACAAAGAACATATTCTTATTTACAGGCAACTGACTTAAACCTCATACTTTTTACTGTAATATATGGATTCTTTAAAATCCTTGTTAGCTTGGAAAGGTGGATAAAATGCATTTCACACACACAACAGTGGGTAAAATGAGTTTAGTTGGATTTACCCTGCACTACATCTCTGTGCAACCATGGTCTTTGTCATACTACCCCCGCTTCATATTGAAGGGGTAGTTTGAGAGACTGTCTGTCCCAAAACAACAAATCCCTACCTGCTTTGACTGCTATGGTGAAATGCATACATGCATGTGGGATATGCAAAGATACAAACTCCCAGTTCTCACTGCGTATATTGCGGCTCATTAAGTGCACCAAAATTCCCCAAGAAGTCCTTACTCTGGAGATGCAGGATAGTCTAGCCATATTACTTATGCTGTGGGTGTGCATATACTGCTTTGATTTGCCTTTGTTCCATGGATAGCAGTCATGTGCCCACCACTCCCAGCCATTCTGCATCTGTTTCCACTGACAGAGTCTCAGGGCAAGTTTTGTTCCACTCCACATCTCATTAGTCATCTTGTCTTTAAGTCTCTGTGAGCTCTGCATAACTGATTAACCTCAATGAGGACTCTCTCTTTCTCCGTGTCTCTCAGCCTGTCTGTGTCTCAATGTCTCTCTCTCTCTCTCTCTCTCTCTCTCTCTCCCTCCCTCTCTCTTTCTCTCTCTGTGCTCCACTGTTTGTCTAACCATGCGCACTGATATGTGTTCAGGCGAGGCTTGTGCTGCTAGAGTGTACTCCTGTTAAGACTCATTACGGTTTGATTTCATTTGACAAAACTTTTTTTTTTTTTTTTTTTCTCCAGTCAGTTGGAAGAAAACAACAGTGCCCCCATACTTGTTCTCCAGATATTAATTTGGCTTAATTCAATTTGGAAAACATCTCCAGCAAGTTTTCCTGGCACAACCTTTGAAGTGACAATATTAAATAATAAACCCTATTAAATATAAATCACAGGGGCGATGTCAGCGTTAGTATGATTCCTATTTGATTTTCGAGAGAGAACGCATTTGATCACTCTCTTTTCCATTTTTTTCCCACCCTCAATCCCACTACTTCGGCTTTAATTGAATACATTTCTGTTGTTGTTGCCCACCAATCATCCCCCCCGCCCCACCCCCTCCCCCCCCCCCCACCCCCTGTCTACTTCCTCAAGCACGTAATGCATGCAGTAAATAATTCAAATTAAATTAATTTTACAGCACCTTGTTTCCACTAAGCATGCCAACATCTGTTGTCGAGTCACAAGTTTACATTGTTGGTCATTACTTTCCACAATGAGCAAAATGTTTTATTAAAGCCCCGTGGGAGTCCCCCTTGGATCAGGCAGAGACGACGGTGCTACTGACTGAACCCTCCCTGAACTCTGACAATCAAAGATTGGCTGCAGCTCTATTGGTGCTTGACTACTGTCTTGCTTCCCAGAACGGGCTGGGACTTAATGCGATTGAGGTATTGGACAGCCTCGGTCCTTCAGGAAATCGCTGACCATAATGAAATATAGCTTTGCTGACTTTTGAAGTGACGTAGTGCTTTTGTTCTGTGCAACAGAGTAAATCTCACCCTGCTGTTGTTTCGCAAAGGCCCATTACACTGAGGATATATGAATAGGCCTTTTATTCCTATGCTTCTAATTACCGAAGTGCAAATACTAAAGGCACAATATGAAATGATAATCCTGAAGTTGACTTATCAACCACTTTATCTACTGTCAATATACAACATATATATACATATTGCTTCATAATGATGCTTTCCACACACACCCAACTATTATTCTGGTTTGATATTAAAGGAGTATTTGGTGAAGTTAACCATGTTTATTGTGGCATACGTTTATAATATGCTAGAAAGATGTGTGTGCACACCCCAGTGTGCAAGAGGAGGAAGAGAGTGAAATAGCACATCTCCTTCGCCTGCTGCAGGGACGGCTCAGGAAGTAGGCTGTTTATTTGCGTTGGTCCACATTTAAACAGCTCTGCACTCACAGCCCTTCAAAGAAAAGCACATTGTATATTCATCAATTTTAATACTCACGGGGAGAGAAAAAATAAGCAGACCGCTATACATAAATCATTAGGAAACAATCAAAAACAAACAAAAAAACGATATACATGTACATACACGATCATCTGCTTTGGGTTGAGTTGTGAATGTGGTCTTGAAACCTCAAACCAACGTTGCGACGGCGGTTATAGTAGTTACTGTTGGAAAGGGGGCTTTAAACACTAGAGTCTCCACAGGCTGGTGCTTTAACAGAGCAGAAGAAGAGGGGGGGAGACAGGCTGTGGGTGTTTCTGGATGCTCCTTTCCTCTGTAGACTTGGCTGTAAAATGTGAGGGGACCCAGGACACACCCCTGAGGAGCTCTGGAGTGGTTGTAGCCACCGAGGGGCCTCGATAGCCCTGCTGCTTCTGCGCTCCATCGGCCCTGAGCAGGTGACAGCAACTCGTCCATACTCTGGGCCTCTGCCAGTAACAGATGTGCTCAGTCAAATGACTAATTGAAAACCTAAAACAAAATCAGCAGCTTGGCTATTTGGCCTGCATAATAACAGGCCCGCGCTGATAAAGGGAGTGGGAGAAAACACACACACCCCTCTCATCAGCGGCGCCATTAACAATCATGAGCAAAGATGAAAACAACGCTTGGTTTATTCGGCAAATGAAAGCACATAACTAGATGCTGTCCCTGGAGTCCATTTCCAATTTTAATAATACATCAAGGAGCATAGCCGCAGCAAATGCTCCCTACGTTAAGAGCCAAAGCATACCAAACTACTTACAGCTCCAGCGTCGGGAGACAACTCCCAGAGCTAAGAATTTAGCAAATGCATAAAGGTACACAACATGATAGCTATTAGCTAAATTAAAAGAGCCATTACCAGAGTAGTGTGTGGAATCACTTGCCAGTTAAAGACTACAAACCAAAATTTTCCATTTCAGAAAAAAAAATGTCTGCATACGTTTGTTTTTTTCACCACCTCATCCCTTTCCATCTTCATCGTGAAAAGCATGCAGCCTGAGCTCGCCTCAAATTATGTGCATGAATAATAAAATACCTTCTAATTAAAAACTGTTGTTAAATATGCAAAAATCTAATGATAATGAGATTGTGCAATACCTTGGAGTAAAGCATATTATAAATTACTTAGAAGTGCAAGTCGGCTTGACCCAAACATTGCATTTTGAAGGCTACTTGGAATATTATGTCTGAGGCATATGGAGTGGGGGTACAGCGTGTGTGGGTGAACTGTCTGTGTTTGGATCTGTCTCAAACAGTTTGTGTACATACATGCACACATATGCAGACATGCATATGTGTATGTCTGGAAGTGTGTGCGTGTGTGTGTGTGTGTGTGTGTGTGTGTGTGTGTGTGTGTGTGAACATATGTGTCTGGGCATTGGTGGGGGATTAAATATATGCATGTATGTATGCTAATGCATATAGTGGCTGCCTCATTGATTCTTAAGGGGAAAGATTGGAACTAAACCAAGGTGAAGTAGGGTATGAGGACAGTATACTTCTTTAAATGCATGGTTCAAAATATCTAAAAAGACAAAACAGCATCTTTGAAAGTGAGAAGGTTATACGTGTATGGTTTGTTTTTACATGATACAAAAACCCAAGGAACTGCCCATTGCATCACAGTATTGTGGCTAATATTAGCTAGTTGCCAATACCAATCATTGGAGAAGGCTATAACACAGGAAATCAGGGACACTTTGACCAATACCAAGGATCAAACCAACAACCTTTCCACTACTTGGCGGCCTCCCTAACAACCTGCTGCCTTCAAGATATCCTTAGCGTAAAAAAACAAAAAAACAAATACAGGTATTATCATTTAATTATATAGGATGACAAGCAGACAAAATAACGGCAGTACTTTACCTTTTGCCAAAGCGCCTACCAAGGTGTCGATGATGTTTATTTTTATTTATTTATTTAATTTAACATTTATCTGTTGTGGCGGCTAAGCAAATAAATCATCATACTACTCAACAAATCTTAGTCTTTTTCCCCTGTTTGCTTTGTGTTCACATCATCAATCACAGCATTTTTTCTGTTCTCCTCTGATTGAGTTGTCTTCACAGCTATATGTGACAAAGCCTTTATGTCAGTGAATGCAGTAAATAAAATAGAAGTCCTCCAGACATATTTACATGAGGTGTTGAAGAGGTAGGCAGCAATGAGGAGATGAGGGTTGTCAGTTAGCGACAGACAAGTGTGGATCCATAGAAAAACAACGATGGGAGAAGCATTGCAAATTTTAAGTTGGCTTATTGCAATTTTGCTACTGACAGTCATGTCCAATTTGGCTTTTCCGTCAAGTAAATTAATAACTTGTCTTTGTAGACAATATTTACAGTTTTTGTGAGTATAACAAATACAAAAGAAGTATTATAGTAGTTGTAGACACACATGAGATTATGCATAATGTGACATGCAGACACATGCGGATGCACACTCACATTCACACACACACACACACACACCACACCTATATGTTTACTGTACCGAGATGCGTATTATTTTAACATATTTATGGAGATGAGAGTTGCTATTCAATTGGAGGCAATAATATTCCTTAGCTTTATAAATTCACTTGACACATGCGGAATGGAGTCTGTATTTAATATTCAGCAAAATAAGACTTTACTCTGATTGAAAGGTTTGCACTGCACATTGTCAAACATGATTGCTCCATTCTGGGCCAGCCAGCATCGGGAACAGCCCGCATATTTCACTTCGAGTCAATAGGCCTCCGCCATGTTTATTAAAATTTTAACAGGACTCTGGGCTTGACGGGTTCATCAGCTATTCAAAGCTACCAAACAAATCAGCTGTCATCTCCCCCTGCATGTTTCTCCCCCTGTGTCCCTGACCTTCCTGGCATCCGGAGCACACTGCCGCTTTAGATGACTTTCCACCAAGTCTTTATGGCCAAATAAATAGCAGCATGCGACGCTATCCATCACGCATTATAATCCTGATTGTTTTTATGTTTAAACCATAAACAAATACTTGATTATGAGGAAAGGGAATAAATCAGGCCACATTATATGAGAAGGCAATCCAGCCAGTGAAACAGTCATTTAGATTAACGAAGCAAGCGCCTCATATACGCGTGTCCATGCACACACACACACACACTTTAGGGAGGATAGGCCACCAGTAGTAGTTACGACCAATACAACTCTGATTCGCCTGATGTAAAGATATGAGTTCCCAACACGAAGAAAGTACATCAAAGAACAATGGTGAAAACTTGTCCCTTGAATGCAGAGAAGACAGCCGCACACTTTATCGTCCTAACATCTGTGTGTATACGTTAAGTGTTTATGCCATGTATAGCCGTCTTGTTTTCATCGGGGGGGAATCGATGTGGCTCGCTTTAGTTATTTCATTATCGTCCTCTCACAGTTGTTCAAGTCTCTTGGTTTAGCTTATCAAAAGAGGTAAACACACCATTGAAGTGAAAACTTGACACAACAATGTGGTGACGTCAAACAGGCTCATCCAAAGTCAACTGTGAGACTAGAGGCCCCTTTGATGTCAGAAACGCAAGGCAGCGTGGAAAACAAAAGCCTTTGGTGAGGTAGGATGAAGTGCTTGTGTGTGTGTGTGTGTGTGTGTGTGTGTGTGTGTTTGTGTGTGTGTGTGTGTGTGCGCGCATGTGTATATGAATGCGTATGCACGTATGTGTATGTGTGGAGGTGTGTGTGAGAGAGAGCGAGAGAGAGAAAGAGAGAGAGAGAGAGAGAGAGAGGAATATATGCTCCTGTGCGACTGGGAGAGTGGGTGAAATTGGGTATGTGTGTGTGCACGCGTGAAACTCATTTTACCCAGCACTCAACTTACATTCTTCATCCAACGGATGAAATGAGTGAGAAAGCGGCAGTTCTTTGGCAAATAAAATCGGGTTCATGCAAAGCCAGTATTAATTTGGCTTTCCCGATGGAATGAAATGTTTTTGTTTTGGGAGGAAATTGCCCTGAGCGGTAATGAATTTCCCCCCTCTGTGCTGTGTGGCACCATAATTTAACAGAGCGATAGATCACATAGGCTGACGATTTGAGTGTGCATATATTCTAATAGAAAGCTGATGAATATTAAATGTGCAACATTTAAAAGAGGCTCATTTTCCCAGCTTTTAGTGCAGAAAGAGCAAACTTTTTCATAATGGCTGCTGGCAAGACGAGACAGGGAGGAAAAAAAAACAAAAACAACAAGTATTATTGGGGCCAATATTTATTCTCATTTATTTATCCAAATGTGTCTGTTGCAAAAGAGATATCAGAGAAGCGGTGAGTAGTTTTGCAAAGCTCAGAGCTCTCTGGCATCTGACAATACCCACTGCTGCATTTCAAAGCATCGATCACCCGTCATCACAAACCCGTGGTGATTTTGCCTTCTTTCTTTTGTGTTGAAATGTTTACACGGCCACTCTCTTGTTGTCGTTGTGATCACGCCTTGCTTTGGTATGAAGTTACAATCAAAACGTGCCAGTGTTTGTCTGCTAAAACAGCTCTCAATTGTCTATTTGGAAGAAAAAAAATGTCCCTTCAAAACATGTCAGACTCTTTTTTTGTTGTTTGGAAATTAGTTTTAGACACCAGCGTGTGTTTGGAATGCTTTGATGCGTTGGCATATTCCTTTTCATGTTGTCTTCGTGGTTAAACACGTTCACAAATCAGCACAGTTGGTATCTGGATGAAGAGTGGGAGTGTCAAAAACAAGGCAATCAAAGTAGTTGTAGAAGATTATGTGTTCCTATGTTGTTTGTAGTAATTTCACACATGATTTTGGAATGCTGCTCTACATAGATTTGGATCTAAGCACTGATTTACTCGATTTAAGATTTTACTTACTTGGATACCAGTCTTGTATAAAAGTTAACATTGTAAGTTTGAGTTTTAGCTGTCTGTTTTCTAGCTTTGGGAGAGAGTTAGTCACTAATATTAATTAGACTGTACTAGACATTGGGAATAGCATATCAGAATTCTTTAATCAAGTGGTATCCCACTTTTTTATGATAGGATATCACCCTAAACCTTGCGGAGGATGTATATTTTTGTCATGAGGCCTTCATTTGTCTATGATGAGCGCATTCTAATAAAGTACCTTTCAAGCATCACCATCTCTTTCTCTCTCCTCTCTCTCTCCACCTCTTTCATCTCCATTTACAGCGGCCGCACAAACCGCTCCGCCTGTGTCGCTCTAAATGGCGCCTAATTCCAGATTACACTAACCTATGGGTGAGATGATATTTCCTTTGTCTGGCCCAAGAATAGAGGCCTGTGAGCTTCTGCGAGCATCATTTAGCCCGGCTAAATTACCATGACAGGGAGAGGAGCAAACGGACAGCGCCTCGGCTTGTCTGAGTGAGAGTCGCACTTTTAAAGGGCTTTAATGGAACCAATTATTAGGAGGATCTCTTTGCCGTCTGCTCCCGGTGCCACTTGATTGTTCTCGTTATAAATGGCCCTCCCCTCCCTCGACAGAGCCGCTCGCCGTCCCCATCGGCAGCCCGCCTCACTCTTCATCTCTCCCTCTTGTATAGCGATGAGAAGGTCAATAGACTACTCTTCACAGCTCTTGAACCTTTTCCATATTTCTTAATTAGGCCAGGCTGCATGTAGAGATGAAGCTGATAGGCTGGTACTTTCTCTCTCGCTTAGCCCCTCTCTCTCTCTCTCTCTCTCTCTCTCTCTCTCCTTCACATACACTTGCACTCCTTAGTCTGTGTCCAATAGCTAAGAGAGACTGGATACCTGATGTTTCTCACTGGTTAAGGGCCGACTGCAGGATACATAGGCGACGTCAAGGTCTCATGTCTTACACTTTGCTGCTTGACCAACGGTCTCCATTTGTGCTGTCTTCAGCTGGCATGGTGGCATAAACTCAATATCTGATGTACTGGAGGGTTCTGGGCAACACATCCTCAGCCAACATCAGTGTTGGCCATGGAGGGAAGGATGGAGGGATAGAGGGAGGAGTGGAGAACAGAGGGAGAAGGCCATTAAAGGAGTTGACATTTGCTCACACTTAAAGTCCTCAAGTTGCTCCACCGAGTCATTTCTGATACTAATTAGCAATCAGAAAAGTGGCATGGCTCCACCAGTGAATGCGAGTATGTACTGTGTGTGTGTGTGTATGTGTGTGTGTGTGTGTGTGTGTGTGTGTGTGTGTGTGTGTGTGTGTGTGTGCGTGCGCGTGTGTGTGTGTGCGTGTGTGTCAACATCTCTGTGTGTGAAGTTGTCCCACAGATGGCCTAATGTACCCATACTGTTTCCTCCCTTTGCCTCCACACTGATGTAATGCAACCACTGCTCCATTATAAGCCATAAACTTTACATGCTGGAAACACTGTGACAAAGCAAAGCTTGGAAAAAGAGGGGAAAAAAGTATCGCCAGAGTCCATTTAGACTCTGGCTGTGTGTACTTCCATTACAAAGCCGCTATACCATCCGCATAATTCCACGTCCTTGCTCCACTTTCCAAGCTATTGTGTTTTAAGCAGCGGTTGGAGAACAAAAATGTTTTCTCTCAGGTCACAATCTCCAGTCATTTGTCCAAGATGCATTAAGTGGCTAGTGTAAGACAATGCATTGGATTTGGACAGTCAGATTTAATTGAAGCTGTCTCCCAGGAGAGGCAGACGCCACAGTAAAGTGTCGCTAAGGCTGGAGACAAAAACATGGGGCCTAGTATTTACTATCACCACACAATGACCTCTCTGACCTCAGGATGAGCTCTCTCTCAGAGCTCTGTCACTCTGTTCAGCTGGAGAGTTGACTCAAGAAGAGACTTGACTGGTATGAACAATGGCTATCTCTGTCTCTGCATTTCTCGTGAAGCTCAATTTGTACAGCATATGGCTCAAAATGAAAAATCCACAATTGGATACTCTTGCACAGTGAAACTTCTTTGGTGTGCCCACTTTCCCTCAACCTTCCTATTCTACTTCTACTGCAGTTAGGCCAAGTGATTTTCAGCATCTCCCAGAATGACTTTCTACAGCTCCCAAAAAGGGGAATGAACTTGTTTCTTTCAGTCAAAGGTGGATGTACAGGCATATAGCTAGCCAACTACAATATTTCTTTCAATTCACTGAGAAATTATAAATCGAGGACTTTCTGTTCTGTAAATATATGTAATATATATCACAGCGAATAGGGGAGAAATAATGTTATCGAAAATCATCATAGCTATCATAGCTAACTCAGCTCAAGCGTTCTATTATAACCACACACTATACAAGGGACCATGAACAAGTAAACATCTCACCTGTATGACAGCGAATTAGGGTCATTCTAGGTGGTTGTTTTTAGAAGTTTTGATTTAGATTCGTCATTCGTGTCGTGTTATTTTTCATAACTCTTGCATAATAGCCCAGCATTAAGTGAAAGCAACATAGACACCACAATCATTCATGTGCCACCGGTATATTGTTTGCTCCAGTGCTCCATGCTAACACTCTAGCATACACTGTGTTGCGTGATAGTAGCCAACGATCTACCGGGGACACATGGATGATTTTGGTGTGAATCTTCTCACGACTTATCGGGAAACATGGCCAATGGGTCAATCTCCAAAAATTATTCCTTTAAGGGCTCATTACTCAGTGCAGCCATCCATACACATGTATGGACATGTGGTACTCTAAAGTGCTTTGGATAAACTTATACACCAAATAATGTTGAGTTATTTATCCAAGCTTGTCTCTCTCTCTCACCGTCTCTCTCTTTCTCACTATTTTGGTCTTTGTCTCCCTCAACGCTTCACTCTTTTTAACACCCCTGGACAGTAAAATTACAAAAGCCATGCGAGGCTGAGGGATAGTTCTTTATTTGTTTGGCTGTAGCTGACCCCTGGTGCCCCCAGCACCCCACCCTGTATGAAGAAAGCTCAAGAGAGAAGGGGCCAGAGGGGCTGGGGGTGGGACAGGGAGGCGGGGGGGTGGTGGGGCATGGCAGGAAGCTCAGGGCTAACCCCCTGTGTGTTTTACCAGACAAGGGAGAGAGCGAAACATTTATTCTGGGGGGTCACAACATGCCAAAATTACCCAGGGGCTAGCAAGGCAGACAGTGAGAGAGGCAGGCAGACACTCTGCAAGTGAGTGGAAGCCAAAATGACACAACAGCAAAGGTTGCCTTACAAAGTGTTTGCTGTTTTAGGCGTGTGTGTCTTTTGCTTAATTTATGGACCTGCTGTTTTAGGGCATTTTAGATTAGCCTATGCTGCGGATATCTCATTCCATGTCTCACTGTGTGGGGCTCATTAAAGCTGTGAACGAGCTGCCTCTGTCGCCCTCTCATTGGCCTAAGGTGCAATAACCGCCAATCAGGCGATTTGGAGCCATTTCAGAATGCAGGTACATTAAACTGGCTTTGCGTCGAGTTAATACGCGGGCTCTGTTTGCCGACGTTGGCCTGATAGCATGATTCATCTCTGATGGCTTTTAGAAAACACAATAAAAATATATTCTGGTAATGACTCTGATGTCGTCAAGAGAGAGGGCTGATGGTGTGGTTAAATGCATGAATGCATGCTTGTATTATTTTCAGTATGCGTTGGATCTATGGTGGCAATTATGCTTTCATTTCCGCTCAACTGCGCTGTGTGTGGTACTAAGCGTCAACCAAGTCATTAAGTTGGAGATTGGACTAAGGAGTATCTGAATCCTATGTGTTTGTTTGTGAGTGTTTGTTTGAGTTTTATGGTCTGTGTTTGAATGAGATAGGTGGGTGAGAGAGGACCGTATATTGTTTGTGTGTGTGTGTGTGTGTGTGTGTGTATGTGCATATGAATGTTTGCTTGCGGCTGTGAGAGGAAATGGTGTTTCCTTGCAAAGGTGTTACGTGTGTGTTACCATGTGTTAATGTGTACGCATGCATTTGTGTTTGCGTCCGTCTTTATGCAAGCTGGCGTGTGCTCATAAGTCTCTATTTGACTTGAGTAGGTGACTGTACTCTGTATACCTGCACTGGATTGTACCATATTGTGTGTGTGTGTGTGTGTGTGTGTACGTGTGTGTGCATGTCTGTGTATGTATGCATATGAGCGTGCCTACATGCATGTGTATGTGCGTGCATGCATATGTTTGTGTGTGTAAGCGTGCATGCATGTGTCTGTCTGTGTGTTCCTCCGTGTGTGTGTGTGTGTTGTATTGTGTTGGTTCGGCTCCTTGGAGGACGTGACCTGTGTGGGTAAGGACAGTGTTTGGGGAGGTGAATTGGGAAGCGGCCAGGCTTCTCATTAGCAGGGCAGATGTGAGGTCGCTCTGACCAGATTGCTAGCCACTTCCTTAAAAAAACAGCTCACCGATAGCCTGGCGTGAGACTTATGGAGGGGGAGTTAGGGCATGGAAATGTCCTGTGTTCCTGACATATTGTGATTGGCCGCCAGACAGGGGAAAGCCAGCAGTCCTAACCCACCTCAGAGGCCACTGAACACTGCCTCCCCCCCCCACACACACACACTTGTTCACAACAACATCCTTGTACAAGAACGATGGTCAAAAATAACACGGGCGGAAAACTGCAATGAGCTGCTACCTTATCCCTCCCGGACCCCCTCCTGGGACGATTAGCAATCCAAACTGAAAGAGAGGGAGAGAGAGAAAGAGCGAGAGAGGGAGGGAGGGAGGGAAGGAGGGCGAGGGAAAGAAGAAAGAACAGGCATGGAACCAATTTCACCACAATTTTCATCCCTTTAGAGATGCTCGTTCGTGAAATGATGAGGGGGCCATTAGAACAACAAATTAGGTAATTACAGACCGAAGGCCAAATCATAATCTCCAGTTCCTCTTCTCCTGCGCTCTAATGGCAGAGCCAAGATGGCTGCCAGTTTCAGGAGCATGTGAGGTGAGATCTTGATGAGGGACTGCAACTGCTTTCAATGAAATATGAAATACAAGCAGTGCACTTTTTAAAGTAATTAATTAATCATGTTTTCCACCATCTGTTCTTTTAATATTACATTTACAAAAGAGTTATGTTATAATTTAATGTATTAGATCTAAGGAAATTGTAGTGACCAATAATTCAATACAACATCAAACGGTCGTTCTACGGTAGCTATGGGCACAAAGACAAATGCTTTTTTTGTTTGTGCATTAACCACTCACTCAGAGACAGAGGGGGAGAGTGGGGTTGCTTGCTAACAGTGCTAATGGCTCTGTGGATGTGTGTATGTACGTGTGTGTGTGTGCACAAGTGTGTGTGTGTCACCAACTAGAATCAGGTAGACAGGTCACTGCGGCGGGCAGGGAGCAAGTGCATGGAAAAGAGAGGTCAAGGGCGAATAAATCGCCCGGCCGCTAGTTTTGAGATGACAAACACGTGCTTCTGCCAGAAGGGAACCATTAAAAATAATTTACACAAGCTTTATGTCGGCCGAGCTCTTTTTGATGCAGTGTTTCCCCTGGCAATTATGGCTATGGCGCAGCTCCAGCCATATGGCCAGCCGGGCAGTGGGCCGTGAGGCTCAGGAATACCTGGGTGGTTAATTAAGAGCTGTTGCCAGGGCCATAGGAGGCCAGTCTCAGATCCTCCACACCCCCTCCACCCCCGCACCACCACCACCACCATCTCTCCTCCTAGAGCAGACCCTCCACTGTGACCTACCATAGTCTCCAGCTCTACTGCCTCGCTCTGTGCTAAGCTCAGAAGGCACAGCCACCAGGGACAGGGAGAGGCCACCGGTAATTATTTGAGATAACATCCCCCTAGTTGAGGTGGGATATGTGAGGGAAGAGAAAGAGTATGTGGTGTGTTGCGCCTGTGTTTGTGTGTTTGGATGTGTGTGTGTGTGTGTGTGTGCTTGTGTAAGTGTGCAGTACACTCCCGAGCATAAAGGTCAACATTTCCACTTTCCTTCTACGGTGAGTGTAATGCTTCTTTAGAATGGAGGACAACGTAGCCCCGTTTTCATAAATACCTCATTCTGTATTCAGACATTTACTGTACTCTGCTCTCGGTCACCATACCAATTTGAATAAACTATTCTCGGTTGTCAGGGAGCACTCGCCTCGCTTTGATTGACATGTACGTTTTTCGGCTACTGAAAAGCAGCTGTCGCCTTCAAAAAAATGAGGATGTGAACGTACAGCATCGGGCCATTTGAAAATTTCAAAAATGTATCGGCATAACAAAAGGTATATAATTATGGCGCTTTTTTGTGTGTTCTCTCTTGCTATATGATCTCTCTTGCATGTTTTAGTATTATTCAGAAAACATAGGCCCACTGTACCTAATATGGTAGAGATATACAGTATACATGTCCTATTCCAGACAAGGAGTGCAGTGATAGTTGATCAGAATATCACATGCACCGCTCTCTCCTGTCCAGAGTGATGGAACATCACAGTTAAGAGCCATGTATGAATTACAGTTTCATTATTCTGTATTCCGCCCCCTGTCATCACAGTCATTGGCTGTTAAAGTAATCGCATAGCTCAGACAATAGAATAGCCCAATGATTTGCTCAACAAGCTGTGTAAACCTTCATGATTTGAGACCAAAATGATTTTCAACTAATATCACTGTTGTCTTCGTCTATGTATTGACCTTATTGTCTTATCGTGGTTTCTGTTGTCATAACATACAGCTTTGACCTTGATGGAGGTCTTCACAAGCCCCTGTCTAAACATATTGATATTCATAAAAGCACTATCACTCTATCAATCTGTGGGACAGAGATTTAATACAATATAATAAGGCAATAATGAGGAATTTTCTCTTGTTAAAATGTCATTTATGTAATGAATAAAAGATGATGGGTTCAGCTGTCTCTGCTTTGTTCTCAATCAGTCTTTTTTTTGTTCTGGCCTGTACACTAACAACGGCGTCATTGGCAGACATTGTCCCCATAATCAGCCAAAATTGCTTCATGTTTCCACTATATAAACAATCATTAGGATGTTGTTTTGTTCATTCGCTTCGCCTCAGCCTTTCATTTGCAAACAGTGGCTGCAACGAAAATGCCGACAGCTTCTAATCTAAATCAGTGATAGTTCAAAATGTCGTGATTGTGACAGCATAGCAAGGCAAATACATTTGTGACTGTGTGTGTGTGCGTGCTTGTGTGTGCGTGTTTGTGTCCCTCTCTGTGTGTGTGTGTGTGTGTGTGTGTGTGTGTGTGTGTGTGTGTGTGTGTCAGGAACCCCCTACTGACTCCCCACCTCATCTCCATATTCCTTTATGGGAAATGTAAATGGCTATATGATTATCTTTACACTGGCCCAAGCAGGAAATGGGATCCTACCCTTCACTGTGACTAAAGAAGAGAGGGAAATGTTATGGTACACATTATAAATGATTTATGCATGTAGGGTATGGCATCTCTTCCTAGATCACCTCTCCTGTGTGTTTTACGTGCTCTCTTTTCAACTGAGATTCAGCGAGGTCCCAATGGTACAGCGTTCTCTAGCTGTACCCATCTAAACAATAAACAGCATTATCTGTCTGCTTGTCTGCTTTCAGTTTTTCAGCCGTTTACACTGACCCGGTATCTTATGGTAATAAATCCCAGCGAGCGAATAAAGGGTGATATACTTGATGCTGAATAATTGGTCATTTTGGTTGCAGGCTCCCCTGCTCCACATTATGGTGGTAATGAAGGCCTGCTGAATATGGTGATCAGTGTGTGTGTGTGTGTGTAGGTGTGTGTGTGTGTGTGTGTGTGTGTGTGTGAGAGAGAGAGAGAGAGTGAGAGAGAGTGTACGTGCGCCGGCTGTGCGTGTCTGTGTGTGCATCTGTCATCTCTGTGCATGCATGCCTGTGTGTGTGTGTGCGTGTGTGTGTGTGTGTGTGAGAGAGCACCGTGCAGAGGTGTCTCCTGAGTCAGGGATTATTGCTGATAGATTATTTCTTCAGCCCCCTCGTTATCACTGGATCAAACAGACATGTGACCCGCACTTCATCACTCTATTCATCCTCCTCTTAAACAGAGCTCAGGAGACCTGCAGGGGAGGCTGCTGGAACCTCATATATAGGGCCGGGCTGAGACCAGGGGCCCGTAATACTGCTGCACCGGGACCCTTTTGCATAATTATGAACCCTTGCTAGGGCTGTGTGTAGTATATCTTTACCGGTGTTATGAATTTTGTCGTTACAGCTGAGAAAACCCTATTTGAAGGGGTGCGTTGTGGCATAGTAATGTTTGAATTCAAATCCCTTTCCATTGATTTTTATCACTGTTTGCGGTAGCGTTGCAGTACCAGAGGTTTTATAAGAGATAGGTCTTCTTCGAAATATTATTCTGGTCTTTTCCATACTGCTCTGGCCACTACTGTCCAGACTCATGTTACAGTCCCTGTTATTATGCGATATTGTCGTCACCTATCCTCATTACTAGTTGAAGGACAGGCCCTTTGATGCTCATTAGTGAGCGCCCCTGTGTCAGCGGTACAGACGAGTCATAGAGAGGTGCTGCGAGATGCAGCTATGAGAGAGTGTGATGTCAGCCAACCTGTGTATACCATGACAGTGGTGACACCCAGCCAGTCGTCCTTTTGTCAGGAGCCCCTAACGAGGTCATCACTGTCCCTGAGACAGGGGTCACCCTTACATTTGACCCCTGTCCCTCCCCGCGCTGTAATGTCAACAACTCCTCCCGTCACCTGCCCGGCAGTGTCCCCGCACCGCGGCTCCCCATTGGCTGGCGGCCCGCCGAGCTGTCACGCGAGCGAGTCATGTGTGTGGAAATCAAGTTGGGCTGATGTCTTCTAATGAGACAGACGTAGGGGCTCCGCTAATGTCCCCGCCTTCGTTAGGCAGGACCCAGCTGCAGCCTGTCAGCCCCCTCGTTAAGCTCGGCCCTGGTGGGGCGGCCAGGCAGGCCGATGCGGCTGCCGCTCTGTCTGTCTGTCAGCTGGTCAGCCTCTCTTCTCTCCCCTCTCCCCTTGGTGGACCTTAGTCTCCAGGGTGGAGAGCAAGCTCTCTCTGCCTGTTGGCATGGTATGTCACGGCTGCAGTCTCCGCTTCTTCCCCTGGTTCCTGGGAGGTGGTTGGCTAATGATCCACCGACAGGGCTCTGGGGCTCTCCGCAGCATTTTGTTTCCTGATTAGAATGCAGCGGCGGCCTTTGTCAACAGCGATGTCAGCCGCTGTAAGGACAAAGCATTGTTACCAGGAGCATAATTAGATCTGTTTCCTGTGAATCTGCCACCTGTGTTGACCAGGCAGTCAGGGATTCAGAGCTTTTTTCACCTCCCTCTCTCTCTTTTCCCTTTATTCTGTCTCTCCTCCTCTTTGCTTTTTTTTGTTGCTAATGTACTGTGTACCTACGGGAAGGACAGGATTTTATGTTTGTTTCAGTGCTGAGCGGTAGGGTTAATGTTAACAGTAGCACACTTAAATTTAAAAATAATAACATTACAATCTGTTAATTATGGCATGCTCTTTTTCTCAGCTGCAGATTGTAATATCAAAGCCCAGATTTAAGTAATTGAATAATGTGATTAACAACACAACTAACTGAATAATAACTTATATGATATCTTAGACATATCCCTGCTGGATATGTCTCTTCTCCCCCTTGCTGTATATTTAAATATATATGTATATTTTACAAATATTGTAACCCTGTTATAAAAGACTACAGTTATCTGTCTCATCAAACACACAGTGACATGTGAGCCAGAGCTAACCAGACCATTAAAAGCAACAGCAGTCCCTGGGATACGGACTGGTCAGAAATTAATTGGCCCCATGGCTGTTTGAAAGCACAGAGAAAACAACTCCATGGAGTGTATCAGGATTTCCCACATAAAATATGTCAATTTTCCCCCCTCAAGCCAGTCGAGCAATAATGACCCCATGGTGCTGTGGAGTGGTGTGACAACACAAATGACACTACACTGTGTGCTAATGACATGGGATGTAGTCGCTGGGTAAACATGGCAATTAAACAACAGTCTCAGACTGAGTGGGGCACACACAGAACCTTCACAGACCCCATTGTGTCTTTGTCTTAGCGCTCTCTCTCTGTTTCTGTCTCTCTCTCTCTCCCTCTCCCTCTCTCTCTCTCTCTCTCTCTCTCGGCGAGACATTTGCATGCTGGAGGCGTAATTGGCTGGTCTCATGGCGGCGGTGGCAGTATTCCTAGAACGAGGACATCTCAATGCACCTCACACGTCTCCACTGTCACAAGGCTCGCTGCTGAAAGCCTCCCTGACACAAACACAGCAACACAGAACGCTCCCACAATGGCAGCCATGTCTGCTCCCACTCAAACTACACCCTGTGACAAGAAGGAGCTGAACTAAGCACATTTCTCTTCTCCCCCTTGCAGTTTCCAAAGTTCATGATTACCGTCAGCATGCAGGAGCTCTGCTGGAGAAGTTTTTTGCTCTCTGAGAAGGCTGTGCGAGAGAGTTTGGAGGGTGACAGCTTAGCTGTAGCAGTTTGCTGGAGGAAACTCATGTTGAGTTTGGGTATGTAGGCACATTGGAACATGCAGTACCTTATAAGTGGCACATTTTGTATGCGTGATGGACTGAATTCAAATCCCTCTTGTCAATTGGAATGTAACACACCAGTGTGTTACATGTTTCCTATTTTAGAAAAGACAAAGTAACAAAAAATAGGGCCAGTTTGTTACCTCTATCCCCAGCATTAAGCCCCACCCCCTATCACAAATACACTCTTCTTCATTCTTGCATGTGCGTCCCACTGTCCACACACACACACACACACACACACACACACACACACACACACACAGCCAGTCTCAGTCTCTCTTAATAGTGGAGACAGTAGTTACTAGGATGTGTATACCCAGTCAGCCTGCCTGGCTATGGATCATTGAGCAGGTAGAGAGTATGGGTGGCTGCACACAGGTGACGCTGCAGTGTGCCACAGCGGCCAGCGCTCACTCGTCACATTGATAGAGTACCACTGCCAGAGCCTCATTTCATTCACCCGTGGAACAATTAGCAATGCTGAGCAGTTTCGCAATTAACAGCTTCATAATTGTCACATGCCCCAATTTTAAATCAGCAGGAGCAATATCTGTTTTAGAGCAAAGTTTAATTACAAAGTAAAAGCATTTGCATTTGCAGTGATTACCATTTTTAAATGACATTATTAGGTTTTTTTTTTTTTTTATGCTACTACCTCTACAGGCAAGGATGGGTACGCAGAACAAGGCCCCTCCCTGCTGTGGTGAGAGATTCTTTTTGGCAGGGGAACTGCTTAACTGTCACACCCATACAGAGAAATTACACACAATCTGATAACAATGCATTTTGAGCCTGGCTTTACCCCTGCATGGTGATAGGGAAATAAAGTTTTTTAGGTGATTGAATGAATGACTGCCAGCGTGCCAGAGGAATAGCATTCACTTCAGGCTCAACATTTTCCATCAAACCACAGCATACCCTTGTGAACAAACAGTCTGTCTAAACCTCTAAATGGGCTCAGTCAAAATGGATGCAGCAGCCCAGTCAAGGCTTAAATCATCTCTCTGTTGAGCTCAAAAGAGAAGCCCCGAAGCCACAAAATAGAAGAGCCGGGTTGATGGAATCTGGCGCAAACACATTCCCACCTTTCCAATCTTATTTTCGTCTCCCGCCTTCTGCCTGGTTCCCTTGCAGGGGCTTAGTGTACTTTTTGTGTCCCAGTGCGTACAAAGTCTATCAGAATGCATTTGTTTCAGGGAGCCCCCATTCACTTTCAAAGGGTTAAACAGCCCATTCACCGGCCTGTCAACATTCCCTGGCCCGCCTCACGGAAAAGTCTGCTCGAGTTTTGTTCCCGATCGACACTTGTCTCCTCGGCCCGTTGTTGCTCGCGTCGTGTAATATCCATGACAATCGTGTTGGGCTTTTCAGGGGGCTCTGTAGCACCCATTCTGTGGGGCCACTTTCAGGCCATAAAGAGCTTTATTTGTGTGGATTTGAAAGAGTCATGTGAAGTGCCCTCGGCCTGGAATCCTCTTCAGCGGGTCACCGCCGTCTCAAAGGGCTTCACACTCACAGGCGGCCATCAGTACTGCCCTCACGTTCTTATGGAGCAACATCAACGCCACTGCTGCGAGGGCTCTGAAAGCTCTCTGAAAGGTGCACTATAGGCAGAGGCAGAGGGGGGGGGGGGAGGAGAGGAGAGGAAGGGAGGACGGGTGATACAGGGGGATAGACAAGCCCAGGGTGGGAGATACCAGTCGCAGTAGTGGGAGGGGTGAAGAGAAAAGAAAGAGAGAGAGAGAAAAGGGGAAGGAAAGTGATATGGTTTGAATTGGAATGACGAGCACAGTATTTTGAGCTCTTGACTTGGTTGGGTGTCTAACATCGGCAACAACAGCACCCCCTCTGACCTCCTCCCCATCTCACCCACCCACCCGTCAGACACACACACACACACACAAACCACACAGCAGCCAATGATGTTGAAGGCCAGGGAGGGGAGAGAGTCCGAGGGGGAGGGAGGGGGCGTGGGAAGTTGGGGAAGTCCAACGGCATATCCATTTTCATGGACCATATGGAAATTCTGTTGTGTGTGCGGAGGACGCGTCAGATAGTGGTGACCCTAACGGCCATGTGTGTGTATGCTGAATGGTAAACAGTGCGGAGAGGGGCGTCACCCTGACCCCCAGCATATGGGTATCCATTCTGGAGGAGGGCTTTCACAAACACAGCCATGCTGCCAGTCAGGCCCTGGGGACTTTGATTTGTTAATGAATTGCTCTATTGACTTGCATCTTCGCCTGCTTCATTAGAGGACACCAACAACACTCCCTGTTTTTCTTTTTTTTCTTTTTTTTTACCCCTTCTTTTCATTCAACCCTGATCTTGTGCACAGAGAGGAAGATGTGGGCAGGAGAGGGGGGAGCATTACAGAACGCTATTGTGTGTTTGACTTAAATCTTCAGGCTTGTCATCTGTTTCCCCCCCTCTTCTGTGGCTTCCATTCTAAAGCCCAGCTAATTTGTATTGTGGCAATTTAAGACAACTCTCCAGTGCTCAGTGGTGCAAGAGAACAAACCTAATGCCCCACTCCCCCACCTCCTCCTCCTCCTCTTCCTCCTCCCCCCACCCCCGTTCCCTCCATCTCAGGCAGGCCACGGCCCAGGACCGGCCTCCTCTAAATCTATTTCCCAGCCCCTCCCCGGCCCTCATTACCATGTGGAGACAATAATGGTTTTGTCAGGACGATACCTGCTTTACAAGTAGCAGATTATTGTGTCCCGCCAGTGTTAACACAACAAGTACAAGCCCTCTGTCTGTGGTCATGCCACCGGCTGTCAGCGCTCATCCATAATGGCAGTGTCACACCATAACACACGGCGCACAAAGACATGTGACCCTCCAGCTACATGCACAAAGACATACAGGCTCTATAAGACACAGACAGCATATGGCCACAGCATTATGGCCTTCAATTCTTCCACAACCCACCACAGAGCCAAAAGCTCCCTGCCCCTTGTCCAAAAAATGTGTTGCCCCTGGCTGCTAGGCCACACAGTGCCATGGTTGTGCACCAATTACACCATACTTTACCAGGAGTGCCATCTGTATGCCAAATGGGCCATTCTGTCTGGGCATTCTGGTCCGATAGGTGTGAATTTTACAGGCCTGAGAGTGTATTAAACACAGCAGGGGCCTTGTATGTGTGTGTGTGTGTGTGTGTGTGTACTTGCGTGTGTGTGCATGTGTGCACACTTTTTTTTATATATGTGCATGCATGTGCTTGTAACATTCAACATGAAATACAGCTTTTACATTCCTGCTGTGTGGGTCACCGTCACCTACAGCAAACAAAGGCAAATAAAGGCAAAGAAAACTGTCCCATATCTAATCTTGTTGAACTCCCAGTGACATCTGGAGACATGGGCAATTTAAAGGGAGTTTTTCATCCCTGAGCCAACACAATGGAGAATGTGTGTTTTACTGCGGCTAGGGGCTTTTATCGAGTCCCTGTGTAGATGTCTCCGCGGCTCTATTGACAATACCTCATGCAATACCAATGCTTACACTGTCCTAGAGCGACATGAGAGGAAGTGTAGCAGACTTGGACAAGCTTTTATCACTGTTGCAGACGCTGAGAATCATCACAGGAATTGTGATACTGCAGTTTTTTTTTGTCTTTAATTGAAAAGTGGTGATATTTTTAGAAAAATCTAATGATGGTCATTGCATGTGTGTCAATATATTTTCTTCACTGGAATAATTAGTAATGCTTAAAACCTGTAATAGCATACGGGATAATGTATGTGTGAATGTTATTGTTAAATATACATACTCAGGTATACGTGTACAAATTGTTTATACTGTACATTTGCAAATACACAGAGAACACTTCACTGCCTGATTGATGTGAGCCTCTGTTTGGAAACACACCGTGTACGTGTCAGCGGCAGTGCGACAGCAGAGGTGAACTTCTTTCTCTCGTGAACGCAGGCTGGCTGAGTGAACTTCCTGTAGCTGTATATGTGAGGGGGGCAGTGGGTCGGCTGGAGGAGCTTCCTGCCCTCCGCAGAGTGGTGGAGGCCTGCTGTGAGGGTCTAACATGGCAGGCCAGGCCTATTGTCTGCGAAGAGGATGTGCTCCGGTGTTGCCTGGGCTCCAGGCCTGGACACACTGTGTATGACGCACGAAAAACTCTCACTGACTGGATCCAAAGAGCCTGGGCGGGGCATGCCGCTCTCGCTGGGGGTGGTGAGGTGGGACTCCAAAGCCAGGAGGAATAACGACTCTGCATCCTGAACGGGATAAGGTCACTACTGGAAATTTTTGGGTGAGGTATTTTCAGTGTTCATATTATTAGCTTCATACCTGCTTTGGGTATTTTTAGCTTTATTAGGTGTCACACAGTGTGTCCACCCTCTTGCAATCTTCGCTAAAACATAATTATAGGTGATTGTGAAAATTTGAAATTGTTTTTCCAACTTGCTAAATCAGTCACTGAATGCTTTGCTCTAGCTGCTTTTTGTTGAAGCCGTCTGCCATAAAACATGTGTGACATTCTCACTATCTGCTAGGCTCTTGGAAGAGGACTTTAGATGAACCCTGACATTGGTCTTTAGTTATTAGTTTTGGATTGTTTGTGGGGGACTAGAGCTTGTTTTTTATACGGCTGTTTTTCAACCGCTGTCTCCACTTTCAGCTTTGACGCTACCATATGTGCAGGTTGCGACATGGCCCTTGACCTTGGTCTGAGGGTGGTTTGACTGGGGTCTGGTCAGGCAGGGCTGGCACTGGACGGGGTCTGCACTGCAAAAAAATGTCCCATTTAACAAATCATCTTTGTCATCTTGGTTTTCTTCACAAGAGAAAAGAAAATCTTCCAATGGGGTGAGATAATTGTTTCTAATGCAACTCACCTTCTGAAATAAGGCTCTACTTGATTCAAGATAATGGTACTTGATACTTGATTAAAGATAATTCTTGAAACAAGCCACAGTTGCATGGGTGAAATTGTCTCCT
This sequence comes from Centroberyx affinis, assembly GCF_046629955.1. Taxonomy (NCBI): domain Eukaryota; kingdom Metazoa; phylum Chordata; class Actinopteri; order Beryciformes; family Berycidae; genus Centroberyx; species Centroberyx affinis. Next base: position 86,425 of record NW_027279368.1, read on the forward strand.
TGGCAGATTTTTATTTCACTTTCACTGAAGTTTGATGACTTTGGCCTTTCCTCTGGAGTCCTTTGGTGGCAGTGTTTTACATCACTATCGCAAAGATAACTTGCCACATGAGTGGTTGCCGTGTTCACATCGTATCAGAAGAAGTGGAAGAAATGGGATGACATCTCACATGTTTAACATGTTGCAAAGTCCACATCCAAAATATTTTTTATATATGAATTTAAAATCAAGCATAAATGCACTGCAGCAGACGAGTTGATTGTATTAGTGCGAATATAATGGATAATTTGGATTTTTATTATCTTGGACTGCTGACATTGGTGGATTTGCAGCAGTGTTAGCTGCTAGTCTAGACACATTTCCGCGTTTTGTGACGCCAAGTGGGCGTGAACGTCGGCTGGGCATATTTACGATAAATCCAACATGCCGTGAACGCAGCAGGAGGTATTTCCATGCCAGTCAATCCTGCACAATTCGCAGGAAATCATACCGGAGGACACATACAATAACCACATAGGAAGCAACACATGTAAACCAGTTTTCTGTGTGATGAAAATGTATTTGAGAATGCTACATTGAGGCAATATTCTACATGTAATAGTTTTAAGAATTAAGAAGATTAAATGCCTTGTTTGGATTGATATTTTTGCATTTTGTGTATCTATGGCTCTAGCTCTAGAGCCTGACAAGCTCTAAATAACGGGATAATTGCTGATTACAGGCAAAATTAGCTCAGCTAACATCCATACTGAAGCCTTCTGACTCAAAAGGGGGGGTAGAGCTCTGTAATGAACAGCTAAGACAGTGGGAGATGAGGGAAAGTATTCTTGTCAGATGCAAACCTTGTACATTTCGGCAATTTCCATGTTTTTGAACTGAAGCATTGAGTGGTCATCTATGAGTTGGGAATATTTTATAGCCCCTGGGCTCATAAAATCCTCCAATCAAATCGTAAGGCTGATTTCTTGATTCCAAAAAAGTTGACATAATGAAGACAAAACTGATTTATAAATTTTTTTATGCTCACTATACATTACCTGTGTAATTCAAGTGTTACAAGGACATACACAATGCAGGGCCAACAGACAATAACAAGTAATATATCACATAACTTTGAATAAATGATACTGTTATTTCACACGGGATGATGTCCATGCTTCTGCGCATACATATCAATAAGCAGTGGCGAGGCGGGCCATACAGTATTCATACAGTAGATGGGGCCCGAGCGAGGTTGGATGGACTGGGAGCGTTTACCAAACACACAGAACAATTAGGCAGGCAGAGTGATGGGGAGAGACAGGGCTAAGCTACCCGACGGGGCCTGTCACTGCTACAGAGCTGCACTAGAAACAGTTGGGTTTCATTTCGCATGCTGCTGTGCTCGGAGGAATCTCAATATTTATCCAGTTTGTCTGGTCGTGGCACCTGCTGGGGGAGACATTAGTCATTTGTAAGTATTAACACGGGCATCCCCCCCTCCCTGATCCTCTCTCTCTCTCTCTTTCTCTCTCTCTTTCTCTCTCTCTCTCTCTCTCTCTCCCCCCTCTGCACTCTCACTCCCTCCCTCTGTGAGTACACTGTCAGTCATGTTGTAGCCTTTTAAATGTCATCCACTTACTGCGGAGAGCAGTCGCCCCACTTGACAGTTTTATTGGGAGACGTTGTGATGATGGTGATGAGAGAGAGAGAGAAAGAGAGAGAGAGAGGAGAGAGATACAGAGGCAGAGAGAGAGGTAGGACTGGTGGTGAGGGGGGGGGCATCATCAAGTCAAATCAAATTAGAATAATCGGAGTGATGTGATTAATAGGAGTGCCATTGTGGGGTAATCATGCACAGCGATCATCACTGCGGTGGACTTCAAATTAGCGCGCCCTGCAGTGAGGCTTTGATCTGGCAAGCATCAAATAAAGCTGGGCGTCAGCTTGTCACTTACTTAAAGTACACCTTCGCCTTGACGTCTTTTCACCGCACTAAAAATAGAGACGGAAGACGGAAGACAAAACGTGACAAAAGGCAGAGGTACAGTCGACAAAAGATTATGGCTGCTCTGTGTGCCACTCAGGTAGCTCCATTACCTTTGGATTTCTTAAAGTGAACCTAGAAGTCCTAGCCCAGAGGTGAGAGAAAGACACGGAGAGACAGAGTGATAGAAAGGAAGACATCAAGTGACATTACTCCCTTTTTTTCTGCAGGACTGTGTGTCTGTCAAAGACAGGTTGTGGTTGAAACGCTGAAGAAATCATCAAGGAATTATTAAATCCAGTGTGAGGGTGTCTTTTTCTTTGTCAATGTCCTGCCATTAATCCACAGCATCTGGATGAGTTTTTGGATGCACGTATGTTACATCTTTGCTCCACTTTGGCAGCTGTCATCCTTTTGAATGTTGTAAAGTGGACTTAGGCTCTGTGTCCTCCTGGGTCCCCCTTTTTTTCTTTTTTCTTTTTAGCTAGCAATGCTAAATAGATGCTTGTGACTAGCACCGGTTATGCATATTGATGAGACTATTGAAACACATTTAAAACATTTGCCAAAAGTTGAAATATTTTAACTGACTAGTCCTCATGCTAAACTCTCAGTGCTGTCAGGAAGACAAAACAGCTTTTCCTTTCCATTGGAAAAAAAAAACAACTAAAAGAAGTCAGTATTTTAAAGAGAGGCCCTGGAGGACAGGCCTCGCCCTGATGTCAGAAAAAGAGGTAAAGAGGTAGAGGGAAAGAAAGAAAGACATCAGGAGCTGTCATGGAGCATGTAGTGGAGTTTAGTGAAAGCTCAGGTGTCATGGAGACTGCGCTTGGGTCTCTCAAACACAGTGCTTTGCCTCTCCCCCACTACAGGAATACTGACATTTTCATTAAAAGGTCACCAATCTTTTCATGTATTCACCCCAACTTTTAATGTGAGTAGAAAGGAGAGCAAGAGAAAAAAGAGAGGGGAAAAGAGAGAAAGAGACAGGATTTAGACACGGACAGAGGCGAAGTGGAACGGTGAGAGATATGAGATCAATTGAGATCAAAAAGAAAAAAAGACCAAAGCGATCACTTCTCAGACCAAGGTCAGAGCTATGATACATATCCCCATTGCTTATCTCACACAGATAGAGAGCATTGTTACATGGAGAGTGCTATGTATAATCGTCCTTGTACCATGTGTGTCGGTGTTTCCTCTGAACTCTGGAAAATCGTCCCTGCACCATTGGCACCGAGGCAAAGTCCTGTATATTTGTTGTACTTGTTGCTTAAAGTGATTCTGATTCTAAGTAGGGGAGCCAACACTATTTGCCATGTTTATTTTGTTTACTCCAAGTGCTGTTTATCACGCTGTTTATAAAAGGACAGAATCAAACAAACAATTTTAATGGTAAGCCAATGAACCATAAGACTGTGCATTTAAATCAGCATTTATATGTAAAATAATTCTGCATTAGTATGTGGGGATATCCATTACTGAGATAATACTTTGAAATGAAAGCCAAAATAGAAGGCGGCCTTTTAGTTCTCTAATTTACTATGTCGACCGCATAAAGTTAAAAGATGCCCCCATTTAGCTGTTTAAATGAGGATGTAGAAATTTTCCCTCTGAAAATGGATTAAAATAATTTGGCGAGAGTAATCATTTAAATAGCAATAAGGACCCAGAGTGTATCTATTGAGCATAAAATAATTTCAAGTATAAATTAAATAGCTTATTACTGCCTTTCATTTCCTTGAGGGAATCGTCTGCACTCCTTTTTTCTCAGCCCCCTTGGTAGATGGGGTAATTTTCTTTGGAGGCTCGTGGAATTAGCGCCGTGCGGCCGTGTGTTCAGCAGGGAAAGTACATGAAAGTCTCCTGTTTTACAGAGTGGATCTCATTCTCCATGCTGTCCATATGTCTGTCTGTCTATCTAGAGACTAGCGCTAAAGCTCCTTAGTCTAACAGCGTTAGGAGAGTAAAAGAGTCCTCATAACTATGGCTCAATGCGATTCGTGAGAATAAATCCAGGTCTAATCTTTTATGCCTTACCTGTCAAAAATCCTTCACTCAGTGCGCCCCTGCGTTCCCTAACACATTGTCAATATGTCAGAGAATTGCTGAGATAGGTTAACTTCAACACCTGTCAGCTGATATAGACCCCCAAAATGAAGTTGTGCAAGAGAGTGGCCTGAGAATGTTTCAGCGCTGGAATGCAGTGTTCGGTGACTGGAGGGAGCGAGGCAGGGGGTGGACGGGCCCCGGCTCTCGCTGTGACGTCAGTGTGGTGGCATGGCAGAGAGCTAAGGGCCCGTTTGGCCCTGACAGCTGCGTTTGCCCACAGTAATGCACCCTGCCGGCCAGGGCCAAGGCCTCTCTCCTGCTGTCAGCACACCGATCGGCTTTCATGGATCATCTCTTATCTGCCGAATCTGTCATTGCAGAGGAGGGCTCCTTTTGGGGGGCTTTAAACCGCGCTGCCACGGTTCACAGGCTCCAAGCCCCCCTTATGGGTACTGCTCTCTCTCTCTCACTCCATCTCTCTCCCCATGTCTCGCTCTCTCTGTCTGTCGCACTCCATCTCCGTCTCTCTTTCCCTCTCTATCATTCCGTCTTGCTCTCATAAGCATACTCTCTCTCTCATTCCATCTCTGTCCCTCGCTGCCGTTTGTTTACGAATGAGAGCTAACCTGAGAGGCAGGGTGTTGGGAGGGGGGGCGGATGGTGGTGGCGGTGGTGTGGAGTAAGGGAGGGTCCTGGGAGGGAAGAGGCTTTTGTTTGTTTGGACAGATGCACAGGCCCATCTCTGAACTTCTGTCAGTGATCAAAGGAGCCGATGATGTAGAACAGATTCATGGGCCATGTCTTATCAGCCCTTGCTCCGGCCCTCATCCATCATCCTGAGCCCTCGTCCGTCTCCCTGCGATGACGGCACCCTAAACAGGGTGCATTAATCACCGCCGCTCCCCTCTTCGGCCAGGTGGCCCCACGCCCTCCAGAGATCCAGGCAGGCTTGGGGGGCTCAGGGTGGACCCAGCCCCTACCCCCAGCCCCCCAGGGCGGCCTTCTTCTCCGGGTCTGCTCCTTCTCTACCACCGGCCCCTGGTGCTCTTTCAACAGGTCCACATAGCTCTTCCGGGAATTTAGCTGGTTAAAAGGAGAGGGGCCATTTGAGTCAAAGATGCAAGCGCTTGAAGAGAGACACACGGACAGATGCACACAACTCACAGACAAATGTGCATCTGTACACATGCACATATACACACATGTATGTCCTACAACTTGCATGCGTACGTGTACCGTATGCACCTGGCTGGCCTTTGGTGTTGATATGTTTCAGTATATGTCCTCTTCCTGCGGTTACCTTCGGTCACTGGCAACCCCCATTATTGATTTCAAATGGAAAGTGAGTCATTGCTCTCGTAGAGGATGAAAGGGGAAAACGGCTTAAGTGGTTCCTTTGTGTCAGCAGGTTAAGCAAAACGTTTCACACAGGCTTTTACAGCTAGAGATAGTGCCTTTGTGCCTGAAAAGACTCAACTTAAAACAAATGCCAAATGTGACACCAAAGGGTAATGGCTACACACAGAATGGGGTGTTTCTAAGGAAAGGCTTGTTTGTCACGCCAGGCTGTACTCTCCTTCAAAAGTTTCAGAGGTGAAAATAAGACTTTGTTACAGGGTTTCTAAGTTAAAATAAAATAAGGTATTTATTTTTTCTTACAGTAGTCAGAATCACTTAAATCACCAAATGCAATAAATGTGCATGCATTTGTCTTGGTGACATTGACATATTGATAACTTGAGGTCGCAGTACATACTGACATGTATGACAAAAGAACAGCATAAAACATAATATGGAGAGGAGATAGAATTCTACATATAAATACTAAACCACAATATATTTAGTATAATATAAAAAAATGAAAAAATGCATTTCATGACATTAAGAGTTTTCTTTTAACACATGCATATGACTCTGCCGGATATTGTTTCATACGCCCTTGGGAGGTTTGTTGTAATATGGGTTAGCAACAGTGACCTCAGCGAATTACGATTATATGACTGGCCATGCTGGGCTCCAAGGGGTGGTTATTGGGGTCTGGGAATGGGGTCAAGAGGTCAAGTGCCAAAGTATAGTGTCATGGAATACACAGTCAAGTGATGGAGCATGGGCAGTTGAAGAGCTTAGCAGATGCATAGAGGGAAAAAAAAAAGCCATTAGACACAGACAACACACCAAAGTCAAAGTCATTCCTGAGGTGAAATCTTAAGCAAACAGATGTTGACAGGCAGACTACAAGTTCATCCCAAGGTGAGGAGACATAAACACTGCGGCAAGCCATCTCCCTGATGGCTGGACATAGAAGACATTCAGACAAGGCTGTGTAGTCATGAGATGGGAAACACGCACACAATCAGACCCCCCCTGCACTCAATATTTCTCTCATATTCTCCCATATACGTCAGTGTAGTTGCATAACCTTGCTGTTGTCCTTGGCCTTTGAACTGTTAATAAGCCTATTTGTTAAAATGCCACTGGCAGGCAGCATAAGCCCGGTCCCCCTATCCCTCAGAGTAGAAGTCAGTTATCCCCCTCTCAGCTCGTCTGGGAGAGGTGAAGGGATATCACTCTGACTGCTGTGACAGCTCTACTTTAGCATATTCATGACGAGTAGAGTCTCATTTCACAGGTGTATTAAAATACCCCTAACCCCTTTCTCATAGGGAGCCTCGTCTCACAGTGCAATGGCAAGACGCCATGCATGAAAATCGATGGGGAAAATATGTAGAAATATAAGCATGCATCAGAGGCTGGGTCAAGAACCTAATTTCACAGTGACACCGGGGGTAATTTGGCTCTAGAAATGTTTGTCAATTCGCCATTCATTTGAGCAGCCATGGCATTGCGAGGCCCCTGGTGTGAGTGTAAGGTGGCCAACCTGAACGCCTGTATTTATGGCGCACTTTTGTGAATACATTACGCCTGTCACAATGAAATAAGTGACATACTTACATGCTGCGAGGAGTCGGTCCAAAGGGGTGAGCACCGGGCGAGGGAGAGATAAGAGGAGAGGTAATTAGTACATTCATCTTTTTTATGATATCATTTTTCAGACATATATGATCACAATGTAAATTAGAAATAAGGAGGGACCTGCAGAAAATGGAATTCATTTGGAGCAGGTCAATCGCCCTACAATAGCGGTACTGGGAGGCCAGGTGTAATTTACGGTGGCGCTTGGCCCTCTCTCTCTCCTGCCATGCACCTGGCAGAGCCTGATACCCTGCTGCTCCCTACAGCTGCTGGGCCTCCTCTCCCACAGATAACACTCTCGTCTCCAAATGAGATTCATTTACCGCGCAGAAAAAGGAGGAAAGGAAAAGAAAAAGAAAAGAGACAGCCCACCTCCCCCTTTTTTTACCCTCTTTCTCTCTTTCTCTCCTGTGATTCAGGACTGAGCTCTTAATGGCATTCTATGGATTATTGATTTTTGATTTGGTTTTTCTGCTCGGCAGAGGCCCCCCGTTTTAGCGGCGCCATTACCTCCGTAACGATTAGAGACAAAAAGTTAATTATGTAATTATAAAGCCAATAACAGCCTGCGCTGGTTTACCCTGCTTTAGTCGGTTTAAACATTATCTCTTGTGTGCACATCATAACAGGCGGAATGTGAGGAGAGGAGATTAACGCCTTGGAAAGCAGATGCGGAATTTAATTCTCCAGTCCACGGCTGCCTGGGAAACCATTAAGTAATCACAACATTCTCCCTCGATTAAATTCACGGCTGCCACTTTGCACACAAAGGGAAGGGGGAAGAAGAGGTGCCTGCGAAGCTCTCCCATTTTTATTGACTGTAACGTCAGTCCCCGCCTGCAGGCACAGATGAATAAAACTGTTAAATAGGGTGCCTCAATCTGTCAGAAAATGAAAAGTTTGAGTGGGCAAAATAAAATCTAAGTAAAATAAAAAAGGAGGGGGTATGTTGCGATGTGTTAGGCCTGATAAAGCTCACTTGGAGCGGGTGGAATAAATGGGGGAGCAAAAAGATGCACTTGATATTTCCCCATTATTTTCACTCATTTTACTCTACCGCAAATGATTTTTGTCCCCAGCAGCTACAGATAAGGTTGACGGAGAGAGGAAGTGGCTGAATTGGACTTGGTTTAAATGGATTAAACACACACACACACATACAGAGGCACACATACACAGGCCTACTTTGCTCAGGCATGCACACACACACATACAGTAGAGACACACAAGCATTGACAGCCAGGAATGCATACAGTAAGTGTGACTAATTACTTATGGATGGGTATGTGAGGAATTAATATGGCCTTGAAATGATATTTATTTAATGTTGCACAGTGAAGCTGGTTGAAGCAGCCCTAGAGGGATAGAGGTCAAAGGGGCAGTCTCCTTCTATAAACAAGCACTTAAGGGCAGAGAGAGGGTCCTGCTCTGATTAATTGGCTAATTCATTAGTTTAGTTAAGTCGTTTAGTGAGATGGGTGAGACGAGGGCCTGTAACCTGAGGGCTCTGCAGAGCACCAGCTACAGACGAGGAGGAACACTGTGGCTAATGCAAGATAACGACATCAAATGAACTGTGAACAAACACACATCTATACAGCCGGAGCGTCTGTGCTTCCAGGAAAACGAGCAAAAAAAAAAAAAAAAAAAAAGCCAACGGATCTGTACATATGCACACATGAGTTCAAACATGTTCAGACTTTCAGCGCAGCTAACTGTGATAGGCGTGTGTGCAGAGCGCATATTGACAAACATTAATCCTACGTGGAAGTTCAGGTACGCGTTATTGACTGCATTGTTGAATGGGGAGCTTGTATGTCAAAGGGTAATTCTTTATGCCGTATTTAGATAAGCTGTTACTTCAAAGTGAGTACCATCATCTATCATAGTCTTAGGGTTATCAGGCTCAGCAAGGCCCCGGCTTTGGTCTGAGAGTCTGATTGCAGAACGGTGTGGAGCATGTGTGTGTGTGTGTGTGTGTGTGTATGTGTGTGTACGTATGTTGTGTGTACATACGACACTGTTTTGTCATGGCTATATTTACACGCGTTTCTTTAAAAGTGCTTCATTGAATGCCTGTAAACCCCACTCAGAAATTCGACATACACATTAGCCTACACATAGGCTGGTGCGTGCACACACACACTCATGCTCACACATTGAAACACACTCCTAGCTTCTTTTCAGTCCCATACAGGGCCCAGTGTGACTGCCAGCCTGTTGCTCTGCTCCCCTCCACTCCTGTCCATCAGTTTCTTCCCAGGGGCCTCCAGTCAGACCCCAGGGGCCTGGGGCCGGCGCTTCCCCGGTCCCGCTTCACTCAGCGCAAATGCCAGGATCAGGTTTGGGAAAGGCAGCAGTTTTTTGTGTACAGTGGACAGCTGGTACATTCCAGATAACAGCTGAATTTAAAATGAGTACAAAGGCGGCAACAGCATGGGCTTCCTCTTTGTCTATCCATGCCCATTGATGAGCTTCTCAATCGGGCCCAAATGGTTTGTTTCTACAAGCATCCACACAATATCATAACAGCACTGGCAGAGAATACCAGGCACTGTCTCTGGTTCCTGTTCAGGCCTGTTCAGCCTTTTCAGGGCTTTCGTGTTACACCAGACACTGAATGGTCTAACTGGGATGACGGATATGAATACAGAGGTTGAAATCCAAGTACATTTGTCAATAAAGTCTTTGCTCTGAGCCACACAATAGCAAAAATTCAGGAGGTAGCATGGAAATCTGACTTGCAAACATTCACCAGCTACAGGGAAATTTCACACTGCAAAAAAATAATCTTAACAAGTCATTTAGTTTATTATTGAGTCCTAAAATCGTAGTTTTCTTAAAATAAGTGCAAAAATCTGCCAATCAGGTTAGATCATTTCACTTGTTTCCAATACAACAACTTTTTTCAAGAATTTTGTAGAATCGAGTGTCATTTTCTTGATAGCAGTGCAGTGATCTGCCTTATTCTGACTGGTTTCAAGATATTGAAACACATTTCTAGAAAATTTTTGCAGTGCAGCACAGTAAAGCCCAACATGTTTCAATGTGAAGCCCATGAGCTCAACCAAAACACTTTTCTTCAAAAACACTTTTCATGAACATCTTCTCTCTCCAGGTAAATAGAACCAATAAGATGCAGAATTTTTCCTTTGCTAATATCTATTGCTAACTTCTATTAGTATTAATACAAAGAGAGTCAATATCCAGTGGTAAAAAATACAGCGATGAAAGTATTTTTCAGCAGTCTCAGGCTGTTTTTCAGCCTTACATTCAGCTGCATGATGGCCATAGCAGACATTCTTTATCTTTCAGCAGGTCCTAAATTCCTCCAGGCCCCCTGTAGCATGGCCCAGCCCTCCCTCAGCCTCTCCCCCATCTTTCCTGCACCTCTGCTGGGCTTCCCTGTGACACTTGGTCCCATCGCTCCATGTCACAGGAACCTGCGCTGCCAGCCCAAGCTGACATTTCATGAACTAATTACACTACAAATAATTAAGCGTGTACACATCTGTAACAGACTCAGACAGACTGGCTATCAGGACGGGTGATTGATGAGCTCCAGGAGGGGTTTATCTGATGAGATTCACCTCCCATACTCCCACTCAGAGCAAACACTCATAGCAACACATTCACACAGCCACAAACAATAACTTGTGTACAGTACAGAGTGCAGGCAAACTGTGTGATTTCAAATGAAGAACATATCCAGTATAGCCAGTGACAAAGTATGATAATGCACATACACAAGCACACACACTCACCATGCAGCACGCACACACATCAAGCATGTGACACTAAGAATTCACTTTCTCTAAAAAGCCGAATTCCTCCTCCAGTCCCTTTTGAACCGGGTCAAAGCCCCAGCCCACAAGCCCCAGGAGAAAGGATGGGAAAACTAATGACTACAATGGAGTGTTTGCATTTTTCTTAGGCCCTGAAAAAAACAAAGAACAAGGCCTGTGACAAGCTCCATTATTTGGTTGCTCTGCCAGTACGGAGACAGCTCCTGCTGGAGAGATGAAAGTGGGGGGGATGCGGGGGGTGGGGAGGACAGGAGAATGGAGAGTGTGTGGGTGTGGGTGGGGGGGTTGTGTGTGTGGGGTGTCAAGAGGGCCAAGGAGATGGCAGGTGATGAGGACGGGCCCGCCCTCCCTGCCATAGCCCATGTCGCGTGGAGCTACGGGCCCGTCAGCACAAAGACAAATTATCGCAGGGGGAATTTCACGGACAGGGAGAATCTGTCACCTAGTGGAACCCTCCCTCTTAGGGACTTCACACAGCCATTATGAGCTTCTTTAAGGAGGGGAAATTCACTGAGAGGCCGGCGCCCAGCACCCCGATGCCGAGATGGATGGGGAGGAGGAGGTGTCGGTCATAAGTTAGGGGTGTCTTGTTTTGCTTCTAGTTTTGGACTTGGTGTTGCTTCTTTGATTTGAGTATACTAAACTATTAGACTTTTTTCAGTGGTTAGTTTACTATTATGTATTTTAGGATTTTAGCTATGCTATTGATCAACCATGGGTGAAATAGTATCTGCATACAAAATAAATGAATAATAAAAAAATTATAAAATAATAATAATAATAATAATAATAATAATAATAGTTTATTTTAACCTGCTTGGAGGACCAGATGGGTGAGTTTTACAAAACAGCAAGACAATAGAATGAGTGCCAGAAAGTTTAGGCTATTTTCAAAGTCAATTCAGTATACTGAATTTACAACTTCATCTACAACTAACATTTATTTTCTAAAATGTTCTGATGTGTTAAACCCCAACCATCTGGTGTTGCAAGCAGTTTAAAACAAATACTAAGACCTGCAAATACTATTTGGCCCAGGTCTGCTATTGAGTTAGGTGAAATGACCTACCTCCAGTTTCGCTGTGTTCAGTTTATCTAGCGATGAGCCTGAGATGTCAGCCTTCTCACTGCTTCTGTTGCTGCCACACAGCCTGCCAGAACCTGGCCTGTTCCCAACACGTGCATGAAAAACCCTGCAATAATAAATAATACCTCTCAATTGGGTATTATGTGTGCTCAGAGAGTTAGATTTATAAATTAAGGCTTTGTGTTTAATTGGCAACTCCCTGTGAGGGTTAACAATGTGTTGAATGTGAACTTCATGGATAAACTTAGCATTAAGCCTCTAGATACACAGGCAACAGTTGTTGGGAAATGCAGGCAAACACATGATGTCAGGCATTGTAAAGAAAGGCTGTTCCAACAGGAGGACTGCTGGTGGTGATAAATGTCTTATTTATTCGGGATATTAAAGCGCTTACTATGGAGCTTGTACTTTCACCTCAAATGGAAATGTGAGCGAGCATCAAGTACACACATGAGAACAACAGGCCTTTTTACTCCAGCAAGAATTTCCAGTCCTATATCCAACATATACATCACAAATGTCAGGAACAAAGTCAATCAAAGCAGCAGAGAAAACAAACATGAAAACCAAACATGTTCAAAGACATGTATATTTCACCTGAGTAGCGAAGGGATTTAACTGAAGGACAAGTGGAAAAATAGTTTTCTGTTTGAGTGTTTTTGTTGAGGCATGTCCAGCACTTACATGTATTTCCACAAAACTAGTGTTCGATGCTGAACTAAAATAATTGCCTCTGCACCAGTGTCACCAATACAAATTCCTGTATATTTATTGCACATTGTGATTAAAATGATTATTATTATGATTATCTGATTGTGATTGTGGGGTTTAAAGTTTCATGATATGGTGATTTGTCTCAAGGAAATCATGGGCCTTCTAAAATACAAAAAAGAAAAAATTAAACAATCAAGCAAATTGTCTGTCAAGAAAATCTATTCATTGTCGCAGGCAAACATATGTTTGTCGTATGGTGGGAGAAATCACATTCACCGTCAACAGATATCCCCCCTTCCTCACTGTGTCTGCATCATTCATGAGACCACAACATGTGTAATCATGCTCAATATTTTATAACAGGTTGTATTACAACAACTTATTCTTATTCAGAGTGTACGCATGTATCCAAACAACTCAGCCAATAATAGGAACAATGGGGCTTTAAGTTGTTCATGGAAAGAAGCCACATCTATTGTGTTCAAAGATATCATTTCAATTGAACCATTATGACATCGCCTTTTAAATTTGTCTTGGCCAACACAAAAGACCAGCGGCCCTTTAACAAATGTGAAGGGGATTATTCTATTCCTTCAACTTCGAACCCCACAGCCTTTCTCCTCTCTTTCACACAGGGGCATGAACTTGGATGGGTCCTGCTTTCCCCCCTGCTGAACACCACATTTTGAACACACAGTCACAATTGGCTGGATTAACCCACTCCCTGCCCCCCCGTGTGCAGCAAGCCTATGGACTCGACAGCCCCTACCATGCTAGTAACCAGCGGAGGTGCATGCTAACTGGATCATGTTCTGTGAGAAAAAAAAAAGAAAGAAAAAAAAAGACAAGTGTCCCTAACTTTTCTCATGTCACTTTCTCTCACAGCCCCCAGTGTGGATGGGTGTAGGGCTCACTTAAAAGAGACTCCTTTGAACTGGATTCATGGCCCATTTGCATAAGCAGATTTGGGTGAGGAGAATGGAGGGGTATTGCGGCTGGTCATTAATATGCCAGCTAATTCAGCACATTGTAAGCCCATTGATGCTTCACTAAAGGGCAGTTATCCCATTGCCATTGTTTAGGCCTGAACCAGTCTCAGCAGTTGTTACAAATTACATACTTAATTGATTTAAAATCTGCCATAAACCTCACAATGAGGGGAGATATGGCAATGGCCGACGATGGGGTGAGAAATGCTGAATGAGATTTTTTTTACAATGATGTTTAATGTCTGTCTAATAAATGAATGGGCTTGCAAACAGCTGGGCCTGTGGTTGTGAGATAAACATCATAAGCAGATGCTTTGCCAGTGAACCCTGCTTATTTTACGGCCCCACTGACATAAGCACACATTTCAAGCATATTTGCAAACTCATTTTAAACACATTTGTAAAACTATGCCTATTGATCGCCTCTTTGGCTGTGGATCTGATTTTCAGCCAAGATGCCTTCCAAAGATAACACACAGAGCAAGTGATTACTGCAGGACTATTCGTACCATCATGACTCAGCCGTGGTAATGCACGCTCCACATTTTCACACTCAGCACCAATTAGTGGTCGCAACAAAGCCTGACCAAAAATAAACATTGCAGTATTGCGTACTTGTTACCACAATAAGACGTAATCCCTGGGATATGCTGAACAATATTAGCTTTTCAATTACTCCTCAGTGCCATTGAGAGGCAGTCTATTGAAACAGAGAGCACCCCCCCACACACACACACATACACTCATACCCCACCCTCCCCTCCACAGGCTACTCCAGCATAGTGCTTGAGATGTGAGAGCCTTAAACATAGCACCCTTCAGCATACGCATCAGTGGCTCCTCACTCCTCCTCCTCCTCTGTTTTTCTCCTCCTTGTTTATTCTGTCCTCCTTCGCTGCTTCCCACTGCTGTCCTCTCTTTCTTTCTCTGCTCCATCTCTGACTCCCTACACTGAACAGCACTGACATAGATGCAAAGGGCACAGACAAGTGTGTGTGTGTGATAGAGCGGCATGGTTAGAGGGAAACACATGTTTTCTAGTGGCCAGGCAAAGGGTGATGGCAATTATGATGATGAGGATGAGGCTGGTGATGATGACAACAAGGACGGAAATGGTGATTATGGTGATGACGATGACAGCAACGGTGATGAAAGCGGTAGCAGAAGAAGAGGAGGTGGCGGTGCTGGGTCTCTCCCTGAGATGCCCACCTTTTGTGAGGCCCTGACCCGCTCTTCAGCAGTTGCCATTGTCAGCGGGTCCTTCGAGGGGTTTGTATGCTGCGGGGGCCTCTGTGTATTCTTCCCCCACTCTCTTCAATCTCCTGCCCCAGATAGGGCCACATCAAAGCTGGGGGAGCTGTGCTTTGTGGGGCCTTGGTCCCTTGACTCTCAACATGTGGTTTTGTGGCTCTGGACATCGGCACCTTTTAACCCATTCTGTCGAGATTAGGCATCGCCTTCAATTGGGCATTAGTGAAACTATAGTAACCAATAAGAAGCTTGTCGCTGAATGGAAACTATGTATCTTGTCGCAGTGGAGCTGTCGGAACATCACGATCCCAGACAAGTTCCTCGGCAGGATTTTGGCTGCCTGGATGGGGGCCCCTTCTTTTCATGCTGACACAAAGTAAACCCCCTCCACACACACACACACACACACACACATTTTTGCAACCCAGGCACTGTATAATGGTAATTTATATTCAACACAAAGAGGGGGAAAAACATTGTTTTCCACAGGGCACAAGCATTTAATTATCTCAATTTTTTCATGTCTTGCCTACAACAGCGAGTGAGAAAATTGGACCAAAATGAATAACCAACAACAGTTTAAGAAAGGGGAGGGGAAAAGATTGCTGCACACGATGACTAAGGGAGTAGGGTTTAGAAGCCTGGGAAATAAACAGGAACTAATGGAGTGGGTCTCTGCTGCAGTCTTGGCTGGCACAGCGCTGGTCCTGGGGAGAGAGGAAGGGCAGGCGGAGGGCCAGGCAGTGTCGTCGGCCCCCAGCTTCATTAAGAGGTGCAAACACAGCTCCACAGTACCCGGGCCTAGGGCTCCGTCAGTCAGATGCTGGCCTTAGTTCGGGCTTAACATGAGCTAAAGGCTCCAGACACCACACACTCATTAAAGCCAGGCTCCTGGAGCAACTGTCACCAGCTAGCAGCTCTCCAGCAACTGCTCTCTCCAGATCCCTGTTGAGGGGAATCTTCACACATCCCCAGGTCGGCTCCCTCCGCTCCAGCACCAGTCAACAGCCTGGATTAGTGAGGTGACTATAGTCAAAACATTTATTCGCTGAACAAAGCCAGTCTGCTCTTCGCTGGCTTAAACTTATCTCCGCTATCAGATGATCGTATATTTACTTAATAGCGATAAGAATCATGATCCACGCATTCTGAGAGCGCACAGAACACACCGAAGGCTCAATCTGCCAATGTGTACATGATGTGATGCGTAGTTGCATACAAAGTAGATAGCGGCTCTGCAAACCCACGCTAATGCCATCAAATATAAACATCATAGCTTTGACACTTGGCTGGTGCGTTTTGTCTGTCCGTTTTGTTATGAAGCCCCAGTTACAGTGTTCATCTGATGCTCCTCAGTGGACACAAGTCTCACACTGGCTCCGGCACAGCACAGAGAATCAGCGTGAGGGTGGATTGATTTTTGGCTCTGTGCGGACAGTGGGCGAGGGACAGTGCGCCTCCAGACAGAAGCTTGGCTGGACTCTGTGAAGACTGGAGCCTTCTGTGAGGTTGCCTGCCCCACCACATGGAGTGCTCCAACAGTGACCCTGCGCAAACTGGCAACTGCCAACCGTCTGCTTCCGTCTGCTTGGCATATTTGGCCATTTAGTGGGCGCTTGTGAAGATCAAATGGGTTAAGATCGCCCCTCTTAGTCAGCGGGGAAAAAAGAACATCAAAAAGGTGTAAATTTCACTTCCCCACTTTTGATTAAGTCAAGCATGAAAAGAAATGTAATACTCTCAAGTGGCAAGGGTTTACACTATTGATGCTGTTACTTCTGCTTCAGGAGGCCCAATCAGCCAACAGGGAGCTGAGTAAACTCGCCCCGAGTTTTAGGGGAGGCCAGATGGAGGGCTTTTGCTGCGCCTGAAAAGACAGCTTAAGAGCTCGCCTCCTCAATCCCACTCAATACTGACTGTGTGAAATCCTGGCCCTGGCTAACCCCCCAACCCACCCGCCTTCTCCAAAGCTGGTGGCTACCACCATATGGGCTTGTTTAAAAACTCCCACAGGCTGGTACAAAGCACAACAACACAGTTTTCATATCAAGTACTCTCTCAAAGAGGCCCCCCCTCCGACTCCTTCCCTTCCGATTCCAAAGGCTGTCACGGGTTCTGCTCTGATTAATAGTTGGTGTTGGCCGTCTGTTTTGGCAGATCAGTTTGTGTGATGATTAATATGAATTTGCCTGCTCAATCCAGATTTCATCTGTTAGAATATGTTTCAAGAGGAGCTGCTGATTGATTTAATGTTTTTCAGCTCTTTTTTTTATCACCAAAACACAATACTGAAAATTGGAAGGATATTAGTAGTTTGACCCTCCAGAGTAACATTGCACCTCCTTGCTACGCTTTGTCGCAACAGCCTCTCACAAAGCAAAAGTGAAGTAGAGCAGTGCCCCTGGTAGTATGTGGTGGACAGCGGAATGGAATGGCTTTTGTAAAGACTTAATAGAATCTTTAACCGTTCCAACAATCCACTCCCATGGAGTTGCATTAAGTAGATATTGTAGAGGGACAATGACCTAAATAGCTCAACATCAACCTCATTAGGCATGCAGGCAGGGCCTGGGCCATTTCATGGTGGAGTCTATTGTCAAGGCTCACCCCAGGTGAGCATTAAATTGCAAATGATACCCTGAAAGGCAGAGAGGAGAGGGCAGAGAGAGAGAGAGTGAGTAGAGCGAACAGAGAGAAAATGGTTCTCAGGACGAAAGGGAATGAAAAGGCGGTTGGAGGAGCTGCTCTGACCGTAAAAAATCCAATACATCACAGCTTTGGGGGAGCAAATTCCACTCGTCTCCTAAGTGTCTTATTTGTAAGCAATGCTGAGCACAGGCCTGTGGAGAGAGAGAGAGAAACAGAGAGGGAGAGAGAGCAAGAGAGAGAACCTAATGACAGACTGATAGCAATTACTTGTGCCCGTCAACGGCTCCTCTCTCTCCCAGCATTCCAGGTGAAAATTAGAGGAGTGGGAAAAATAAGGCAGAAGAAAAGGATAAGGGGGTTGAGAACACTTTAGATTGAGTCAGACGAAGTAGTCTCGGTAGTCTCCCTGCACTGTCAGAAACTTTCCAGCAAAGTCTATCTCTCAGCAAATCAATAGCCGCATCCTCCGCGCCAAACAATCTTCGCCTAATGGCCCCTTGGATCAACATGTTAATAAAGGGGTCTCCGAAGAATAGTTTGCAACTGCAAAGTGCTCTTGTGAGTGACGTTAAAAGATGCTGAGAAACGGGAGGTGTGTTCCCCGGCGGAACTGCTCTCTGTCACCCTTCCTGGTGAGGAATTGTGCCTTTGCATACTCCTTGTCACCAGCGGCATAAGTGAAAGGACCCCTGAGGACAGTGTTAGTCGCTGCTTGCCTTGTGGAGTGGAGTAAATTAAAGCAGGGATTAGGGCAGGCGAAATTGTGGATGACAAGCAAGGCAGTGGCAGCCACATCAAGTGCTCTTTCGGCCCATATGTCTTCATGAAGCGCCGCAGTAGGGGCCACCTAATGAGTCCAGTGCACAGCAGTTTAGTTTATTCAAGCTGAAATAGACAACCCCTCCTCCCAATCTCTCTCTCTCTCTCTCTCACTCTCTCTCTTTCTAGCTCTCTTTCCCTCCCTCCCTCCCTCCCTCCTCACATACATATACCCACACACACACACACTTACACATGTAACACGAATGCATATGTATGTGCCATAAATACAAAAGAAAAAAAACCTATGATGTATACATACACATAGAAAGAACATTCATACTAGTTTCCATATTCGCTTCATACAACCAGGTGGCTGTTTTGTCTTCTTTTCCCTAGATAGAGGACTTCTCTCCTCTGCTGCATTGTCTCCACATTTTTATGCTCCAGTCCTGTGAAATTGTGTCTTAAAACAAACAAAACACCAAGGCAAATTTTACACGTGAAGTGGTGAGAAACTTGAAGAATACTGTGACACTGCTTAATCCTTTTTCTCCATGGAGAAACAATCTCCAGCTCTAATCAGGAGTGTGGAATATACCTACCTTTAGGGCTGAAAAGAGGTATGTGTGTGTGTCTGTGTGTGTGCTTTCAGATGTATAATTACCATGCAATTACAATATAATTACACACATTAATCGTTTGAGTTTCTCCAGCACAACTGCAGGACCGTGTTGGATGCAGTAATTAGCGAGCTCCTCGTGTTGTGGCCCTGCAATTGTTAACATTTGAAAAAGGCTCTCCAGCCACCATGCTCCTGCAGAAAAATATCCCCTGGCTAGTGGATGAAAATATCAAAAACAACTGTGACCGCGTATGAAAGAGGACCTGTGACGACACCAGCCGGGCGGGAGGCAAAAGCAAGCATGCTGGGAAATCCAGAGGCGTTCGGTGTGTGGGTGCATTCAGTTTGCATTAACTGTTTATGCGTGTGCACGTGCCTTGTTTATATGTGCGTGTTTATTTGTTCCAAAACCCTCAGCGCCACATTGTTCATTTGCACAGTAGGCCCTGTCAGCCATCCAGGCTACAAAGGTGATGCGTGCATTTTCCCACCACTAACTACTGCAGTCTGTGGCGTTTTATCTGCAGAGGCAGACTCACCTGCCTCTGATTTAAATATTGAGAAACAGAAGGGATATTTGCATAGCTGAAGTATAGCAATATAAATAAGCAAAGCACTTATTTGTATTGTGTTTTTTGTCACTGTCAAAAATGGTCTTGTTTATGTTTCTCCTAAATGTTTCTTACTGGATTATGTAAACCCTCCCTCTCATCTTGTATGGAGGAGCAGTGTTAAGTCCATCAGTGAGCTCAGTGGGAGGCAGCCAGTGGGTGCTCTAATGAAAGTCACTCTGCTGTCCTACAGAGAGGTCAAGCTTTTACACCTGGCCATAACCACATGGGGCCACACTGCATGCATGGCCTTGGAAATGACTCTCAGATAAGGGACTGCATAATTTAGATGCAGGGATAACACACCAGCAGCAAGGTAAGAGGAAGGCAGAGACCAGTCGGGTTTTTGACACAAATTTTAAGATGATATTCATTTCTTATAAAATTTTCTCCAAGTCTAATTATTCAAGGGTTCTTAGTCGAACCTGGATTCCATAATTTTTTACAAATAATTCTTAGTGTTTTGTTTAACTTGCTTAGAATACCACACCAGTGGGGTCTAGTACATCAGGACAATTAGCGCAAGGTAAGTTGTCAATCAAATAAAATTATACTAAACTGACTTTCACATACTTCTCTGTGCTTTTCTGAACTTCCTAACAGTTCTTGTATTATCCAGTAAGGCAACCCCCACTCATCTGGTGTTCCACACTGGTTAAAACAAACACCAACAATTATTTGCAAACACTATTTGACTCAGGTTTGATTTCAGGGACTCTTTCAAGGATATATTTTGCTTTGCCTTTACATACTTTCAGTATGATTTTGAATGTAGGGTGCTTTGTAATGTCTGTGTGTGTGTGTGTGTGTGTGTGTGTGTGTGTATTGCCACTATCACACCAGAGGATGGCAGAGTGGCTGATGAGACTTGGCTCCTGGCTGTGGCTGATTCGGATGCAGGGGAGGGCTTAAACAGTGAGCTTTGGGCCCCATTAAGCACTACAAAGCCTGCTTATTTTCTCAATTCCACGCCTCCCTTTAAATCATCCCGCATTCTATGAATTGTAAGAAAGAAAAGCAGTGGCAGATAAATCCAACTCCGAATGGCATCTGGCATCACATTTCAAAGGTATCTCAAAACATACTCGGAGGATGTAAGTGACAGTTTTGACACTAATTCTCAGACCCTTAGAAATAGGAGTGTATATATCTAAGAAAAATCCCTCCATTCCATTCAGATGATCTGATCGGACAACCATGCAGGAGCACTGGACAGGTATAATGACAATCATAGGATATTTGTCTGGAGGATAACACTGCTATAGGGACAAATGGGTCTTTTAAAATGTGGGTCACACAAAGAAAAGTTAAATTGACTAAATGGAACCTTCCACCAGTGGTACAAAGTTCCATAGGTTGCTACCTCATGTTTCCAGTAACATGCATCCATCCATCTGGCTGCCGTGTTTTGGTCTCTGGACCCCACAAACAGTCTGTGCAGCTAGACTCCACGCATGGTCTGATCCTGTTGGCAGCCGACGATGCAGCGCGCTAATGAAGAGGTAATGAGCCAGCGGATCCCTGCGATCTGCACGGGGGCCACAGTGCAAAAGTTTACGTTCCCAGGACATGGAGGGAGAGCATGCCGAACAAGCTGCAGGATGAAAGCCGGGCCTGAGTCGGCCGCATAGATCTACAGCCACAGAGGGGATTACAGACACCTACTTCCAGCTTAGGCTAGAGTTTTTGAAGTTTGGGCATGGGAGGGGAGGGATCCCTTTGGCAGAGTCCTGTTTGATTCTGGTGGGAGTCCGTCTCTAATCCCCCTTTCCCGTTCTCACCTTCTGCCTGATCCACTGCAGCCTCTCATCCCCCTGGTCCAGGATCATTATCCACCTCGGCCAAGGGGGCTCCCCCTCATTAATTTCCCTAAGCAGATTACAGAGTGTGCGTTTGTTGTTGTTGTTTGAGCCATCTGATTTGCCTAAGCCCTTTGTTTTTTCATCTGGTTTACACTTTAATGCCCCCCGAATGAGTTTCAGTGACGGGAGGGGGGATCAACCTGACCCACTGGCAAGGCAGCAGAGAACTTAAGAGAAGCGAGGCTAGCCCGAGGGGGTGGATGAAGGGAGGAGCACATCTCACTTCTCTCCACTGCAGATTTAGATGTTCTGAAGGAGGAGACAAGCGCTGATTTAACCTCCACTCATCTCCTCAGAGTGGAGCTAAAGGCTAGATGGGAGGCTGGCTTGCTGGCTGCATCCAGCAGACCAATAAGGGCCACAGGCCCACTGTTAGCTAGTGCTGCTGGGAGGAGACCAGGCCTTCTTTGGACTACAAACAATACAGCTGCCGGGCCAAACCGGACCTAGCTGTCTCCCCACAGCTAGCCAAATGCTACTCTGAAAAATGAACTCTCAGAATGATGTGGTCAGTTGGCAGGCCACGCCGGTTCCTCTGTTGAATTTGGGGCTGTTTGTACAATCCAAAGCTGGAGGGGAATTAGTTTGCAATGACCGCTTGGTCGCTCTGGACGCTCCATCTTCTCCGTGTGACATCTCATTAGTAAGATGAACGCAGCCTGACCTGGGTCCAACAGCGCTTGGCAGTCCAGTATGCTCTCCCGTCTGACACACCTCTCACACATCATTATCAGCTATTAGCCACAGTGAGCTGAACATTACGTAATTAATCCAGCTTTTCATAAGCAAAGGAGGTGGAGGGGTGCGTTCACCGGCACGGGACTGACTCCCCCGGAAGTGAGAATTCTGCGTTCAAAGTGTGGATAATGTGGATATTTCTCAGCTACCTTGGCTAGCCTTGCACATATCAAAGCTAGTCATGAATTTATATTGCTTTGTTACTTTGTATTTTTTAGTATATAAAAAAAATAAATCATAATTTCAGTAGTATCACATCCCCACTATGTTAGCAATAGAAATATCCTGGAGATATTTTAAGTAAATTTCTTTCAAAAAACACTCTTCACAGCTACAGAGGCCACAGCTACAAACTAGCAAGGGTAAAAAAGGGTGGGTTAAATACACAACAACACTATACCAACAATCGCACAGGCGTCCTGCCCAACCCCCATCCAGAATCTACCTGGTTCCTATCAGCAGCAAACAATTCCATACAATTAATCTGACAAAGCCAAATGTAATTGATTGATAAGGGGCACAAGGGCCGGCACTAACCTTCCTGGGGTGCATTTGTCTGGGAGCACAGACGGACAGCGCAGATGCCATCAGGCCCATCAACGGACCAGACTTTATCAGGTGCTGGGATCGAAATGTAGTCCTTTTGGAGTATGGCCAGCATCACCCCGAGAGGGAGGCCGGTGAAAGGGTGGAGCTAATGGGACAGGCTCGTACGCCTCATCTCCAACTAGATCTAACAGGCCAGGCCCAGACGCTCTCTAAGGTCACAGCCGACTTCGCATTTGCATTTGTCCTCTTTTCAAAAGAATGTTCTTTGACAAACTGGACAGCAACAACATCCTGGAAAATTTGCTTGTGCCATGAAGAGACCATTAGAGCAGGAGTAAAATCGTGGATTCTTTTAGCCCATCTTTGCTCCTGTTTTTTTTCATCAGGCGTAAAAGCACAGAGAGCACCAGACAACAGTTGTGACTAGAATGCAGGAGCGGGAATAGATGAAAGATGTTGGCTGCATATACACAGTCTTGTTTAACTTGCAATGATGTCAACAGTTCACTGTTGATCTGCAATTGGAAAATGCTGTGGCCTGCTTTCCTCTGACGTGCAATCATGGAATGGCTGTCTGTGTGTATCTTTTCATTGCAGGGTTAACGGTCAAAGTGGCACATTGAATCACATAGAAACTGTCCTCCAAACAGTAACAGAACCCAGGTATTTGGCCTTGGTTTAGACTGGGACATCAAAGACACAACAACATGGGGATAAACTGTTATTTATGTGCAGGCACAAGCAAAGCATTTGTATATGGCTGCCTCTACCCATAATTCACTGTCTGCAGCTGACACTGGATAGACCACATCCTCCCTTTATGCAGTCTAGTTTGCTGAACCACCTGAGGTGTCCTTTGCTCGAGTAATATGCACTGTTGTCTTCTACATAATAAACTAGACAAAACATTTTTTAGCCTTTATCTAGGAAAAGTTTGCTGAGCATTTTCAGCAGAGATTGCATTTGAATTGCATAAATTTGAATTTATCATGCTCATATTGAACTGTTCAAATAAAAAAAGGATCTGTTGAATAAATTAAATCAAAATATGTGATTAGCCCTCTGCTGGCAACCTTGGAGGAGGTAGTTTCCAGTCAACACTCAGGGAATGAAAGTCTCTTGTGCTCAGATGTGTGACTCAAGAAACTTAAAGCTGGGGTGGGCAAGTTTCTTTTTGTATTATTTGGTGAATATTTCACAGCACTGTGTCAGTTATCAGTAATTCAAATGGTCTGAGAGAAGGTCAGGCCTCTGTGATCGCCGCTGCCTCTTTATTCAGGGTCTCCAAAATCTTATCGCTCCTTCAGGCCTCAACCAATCAGGCGAGCTCTCTGCAAGGAGGCGTCCCCACTGCCTGTCAGTCACGCGCGCACACAGCGATTATTCTCTCAGTCTAGTCCTGACCACCCAGCGCTCTCTCCCTTATATAGAGTGAAGCTTGCTCGCTCAGTGTTCAGATCACAGTGTGTGTTTGTAACTGCAATGGCTAATCTATGCTGACAAAAAATATTTTTTGATGGCGATTATTTTAGTAACAACTAGATTGAGCTAGCAGAGCAGTGTTTTGCATAATAATTCCACCCTCATGATTTGTTGATGGAGGGGAGAGCATGTCTATACTTTTCTAACCAGTTTTTCTCAATGCACTTAAACTAGCAACTTTTCGGTCACAAGCCGGCTTCTCTAAAATTTAGGTTTACACCACCCCGACCTCATCACCATTAACTAAGGCTGTGTATTGTCCCTCTCCACTCTCTCACCATGGTAATCTCCCCCCCTCACTAACTGGTTTCACATCTGGAAGTGCTGGCCCTGATGAACGGCCCGCTGTGAGCGTTTACTGCCCATGACATGCAGGGGATTATCTACCTAGATTCTCTGGTTGGCTCCAGCCAGCTTCCCATTTCTCACTGGATAAAGTCTACTATGTCCTCTGTGCTGCTTTTTGTGCGTACATATTTCATTTTTTGGAGATTCTGTGTAGATGGAAGCATGAACATGCAGTCCTACTGGGCTGGGCCTGGCCCGTACGCATGTTTGTCAGTATGTGTGTGCCTTTGTGTGTTAATGTGATTTACTGATGCACAGTTAAGCACACATCCACATGCCATGTGTTTGGGTGTCTATTTCCATTTGCTTTTTCAGTTACTTTCTACTGCTACATCCTGGCCCTCTGGGGACCCTGTAGGAGGTGGGCAGCAAGTTCCGCAGGGTGCGAGGCCCAGCCGGTTGAAATCCTCTTCCACTGTGAAGCTGGGAAGCGGGGGGGAGGGAGGGGGCAGGGGGAGGCGGAGAGGGGGAGGGAAAGGGGTGGCCTGCAACCACACTGGGCCTCAGTGGCAGAGGGAAGCTGCAGGCGGTGGCATGGGCTCCCTGACGGCCTCACCCCACTGATCCCGCAAATTCGGTAAACTTCATGGAAATTTAATAAGTGCCGCTGCTTTGTGTTCACCCGCAGAGCCCAGGCCTGGCGCTGGGAGGCACATGTGTGATGGTTTACCAGCAGACACTCGCCGGCCTGTTTCTGAGGCAGACAGAGGAAAGTCCCTCTTAGTGCTGCAGCTCTCTGAGCCAGAGAAGGAGCTGTGACCCCAGGGGCCGTGCTGCTTCAGCCAATATAGACTCTGTACGTCCTGAGGGGGAATAATATGTGGGGCTGGCCGGGGCCCGTTTCATTTCCCCTCCCCTCGCTCTCTCTTTCCCTCCCTTCAAAGGCTCTGCTCAGCTGCTCCTGCCAGGCTACAGAGCTCTTTGAGTTAAAAGGACAGCGATTCTCATTTGAAATCGCTGCCTTTGCTCCCTCGTCTCTCCTTTTCCAGGGGCTGGCTTCCGCTGGCTGCACCACACTGAGCAGTGCTCTGCCATGACAACTAAATAGGCCCCCTAATACCACTTCATAAAGCCGAGGAGTATCCTCCAGGCAAGGAGCTGTAAATTAAAGACATAAATGTTGCCTTCGTGGAAAGCGCAAAGAGTGAACCTTCCACTAAAATGACAGGAGTGGCTTAACAGTCCAGGCTAAATGATACCTTAACCAGGGATAATTTATAGGCACGTCCTATGGTGAGAAATAAATGGATCTGCTGGTTATGAGGACTGGGAACAGAGAATGCGTTGCTGTGTGTGGGTGTGCGTGAGTGCATTTGTGTGTGTGTGTGTGTGTGCGTGTGCGAACATCCATCTGTGTGTATATGTGTGTGTGTGTCCATGAGGGCTTATCAACAACAACAAGTGTGGCTAAGTGGGATGATAATCATTGGGTGAGACTAGACATAAGAGATTAATTTTGCCCTTTGTAGCACAATGGGTAGAGTTGGGGGTTCGATTCCCACAAAAAAACAAAACAAAACAAATAAAAAAAACAAGTGTGCAGTCATGGTACTGGGACACGCTGGATAAAAGTGCCCACCAGGTGGTATATAGGCTAACTTTGATGCAGCAGGTAGACATTAGTAGTGCATTCTGTCTCCCACTGTCACCGCTCAGCCCTGTCCGTCACAGCCATGTAAACAGACTTTGTCAGTCTCATAAACAGTTCAGCTGTCCCCCCGCCAGTTTACCTTGTCATCGTTCATTTTCCAAGAGAGGGATCCCGCAAGAATGACAGATGAGGAGGAGAAGAAAAAGACAACATGAAAAGAGATTTCTTCTGGCTTTCCCAAACACATGCAGAGAAAAGATGTTTATTCTGCTGTTTATTTAGTCTGACTTCCTTACCGGTCGTCAGACAACAATGAACAAGTGCAGGCACCTATTGCAAGGAGATGACAAGAGATGGAGATGAGTGAAGGAGGACTCTGAGAGATAAGAGCTTTTCTCTCACTCTGCTTCTCTCTATCCCTCTTTCTCTCTGTCTGTATCTCTCTCTCCTCCGTTCTCTGCTGCCTATGATGATGTGACAAGGCTGCTAAGCAGATGTACGCTCCCCGTCATTTACGCACCAGGCTGTTGTAACAGAACAATTCCTCAATTCATTTTTCACATCATTGTTTTCCCCTTTTTAGCGTGTCACGGGGGCCTTGCGTTGTGGGCGTTGCGACGGCAGGGGCGAGATGGGAGGGCAGACAGGCGCAAAGTGGAAGGACGCCGCGCTTCTCCAAGGGGATGTTTGGCTTTGTAATTTCACCCTTGAAATTCGTGATTACAAACGGGACAACTTTTTTAATTTTCTCTTTTGTCTGGATTCAGCTGGCTGACAGTCTGCCCCAGCAGCCAGGCCTTTTAATCAATCACCTAGATAATCAAATGTCACTGGCTATCTGCTCCATGTAATTACTTTTGCAATTAAAAATCAATCTCCAGTCACCCCGTCTAATTAGAGGGATGGGCAGATCTTCATCTAGATTGATTTTATAATACATATTGACTTCAAATGCCATAACATTGCCATATTCCCTCATTTTCATGCTGCAGAGCATCAAAACAAAATGCCGGGGATCATGGGGAGGTGCAGGGAGGGTTTGCCTGGAGGAGTACCAGGAAAAGGTCCCCAGTCTAGGAAAGGTTCACCTCGCTTGCTTGTCTGTAATGACAACGCTCATCCTCTCCCCTGCCACTGGAAGAGGGAGGGGGAACAAATGGAAGTCCAATAACCTACATGACAGGCTACAGCCATTAAAAAATCATTTTTTTCAGGAACATAAGCTTATACAATAGGGCAGAATAACTGATAGCGGGGCCCTCCTCCAGAATAAAAATCAGATCTATTGCCATTCTAATAATGATGCGGAGGGACATGGGAGAACATTGGCTTCTAACGCAATATTGACATCCTAACGCATGTTATCCGGGGGATCTAACGTAGCTCCGGAGGTGTATCTCGTTCCCGCGCCATACATCATGACGTCCAGGCAGCCTGCTATGGCAGATATAAACAAATAAAACCCCACCGGAGACGGCTTGTTCATGACTCTCTCCCTGCTTTTAGCAGATTTGTTCCCGGGGAAACAGACAGATGTGTCCATCTGGAAGACATCATAATGGCCCGTGTGCCCACCGTTGGGGACAGGCGTGTGACAGGCGTGTGCGCATGGTGCCCTACCGTGTGTCTCTCTGTCTCTCATCTCCACCTCGTTGCCTTCGGGGAGACTTACAGCACTGACAGGCCCAATAATGAAGCTTTCCAATGTAGGCCTATTCATACACACACACACGCACACACGCGCATACACATACACACACACACACACACACACACACACACACACAAACAGGCACAGCCTCGGGGAAAGTGCCACTCATACACACAAGCCAAACAGTGGAGCCTACAGGGAGACATGAAGCTCAAGGACCAGCTGTGTGCAGAACCTTGAGAACCCCAGAATACAAATAACAGTGGAAAAGGCTGCCACGGGCTTGTAATACAAATATGTATACAGCTAAGTGCTTAACTATATTGAGGTCTCTTTTGCTTGATTGAAACCACTACTTCTGTGTGATTACGCTGGTTAAAATAGATGGCTTCTCCCGTATGATGTCCATAAGTGATTAATTCTGTCCGTCAGACTTGTGATGAGGAGTGTCCTTCCTCCCCTTGGCTGATGATAATAGAGAGCTCTAGAGAGTCTGTAGATCCAATCCAGACAGGCTCAGTGATTAGAGGAGAGATCGAAACCCTTATAACCCTGGAGGGAGGGAGGGAGGGAGGGACGGACGGAGAGAGAGATAGAGAGGGAGAGAGAGAGAGAACAGCAGAAGAGGTGATTTAACCCAACATCACACAGAGAAGTGGGTAGCACCAAGCCATTCTATTAGGTGCTAAAGAGTAAACAAAGGGCATGTATCGTGCTAGGCTCCCTGGCCCCATGCGGCGTCGGGGTATGATTGGCCTGTGTTGGCCCAGTGCTGCCTGGGCCTTTTCCCAGTGAGACCAGTAATAAGGGCAGCACTTATCGTGTGTTGCCTCCAGCCACCAGCACCACTACAGCAGCAGGCAGAGAGAGAGAGGGGAGAGGAGGGCCCACCATAGCCGAGAAGTAATTAATCACCATGGAGTGGGAGCTGTCAAATCCCCAGGTCTTTTGAACTGATAATGCTGCCCACCACAATTTAGCCTGATGGAGATGAGATTTTCTTTTCACCCCTGGCAAGAAAGAGCAAAATAAAGTGGAAAAAAAGAGAAAGAGACAGGGAGGGAGAGAGGCGGGGCAGCAAATATATTTTTTGAACAACAGTGGCCAATGGTGTACTTAATGATTGCCTTGCTCCTCTTAAACCTGACGTCCTTATCAAGTCTAAGTGTCCCGATCAATACCTTTCCTCTCCGGCATTCCTGAAATAGCTCGCACATCAACTCTCTCCAGCCCCTCTCCCTCTGTTACAGCACCATCTGTTATTATAGTCTGTTCACTCTGTGTGTCTCCGCCAGTCAGACATATGAACAAGTCAATATTTGTTCTGATACAAAAGTTATGCTTATTGCTATGTACTTTTAACCTTGATGTTAGTGCATCAGGAATGATTTGTCTGTTTATTGCTGCGTTGCAGCTGGAGATGTCAATAATAACGGTCATATTTCTCAGAAATAATATTTTATAAGACTGATACTTGTTTGGTGAGAATCACTATTTTGCGTGCAGTGTGGTAATTTATATAGAATTTTAGTTTTATAAAAAATACAAACTTATATCTGAGCAGTATTTGCAGTTTGACTCTACTTACAGCTGCTTTTTGTGCATCACCAATTTGACAGTTTCTGATGGAAGTCTTGAGACACACACAAGTCTTGTGACACAACAGAAAAAAGTAGAACAGTACATATAAATACATATAAATATAGAATACAAAAGGTGAACTATATCATAAGATTAAGATTAAGAATCACTTTATATGCCACTCATAAGCACACAAGGTACATACATTGGAATTTGAATGTGCAGTGATGCTAAAAAGAAGGGGAAGATAAAAAAAAGGGAAAGTTGCTACACATAAACTACCAGGATACCAACAAAGAAAAAATAAGAAAGTTACCACATACACACATACTATCATTACATACAGATGAATAGAATAAGTTAAAAAAAAGAATTAAAAATAATTGATTACAGGTTGCAGTTACAGTTACAAAAGTGCAAGTGCATAGTTAGAGTTTGACGCTGTTGAAGCTGCACACGACGTTAGGATAAAAAACATCGCGCAGACGCCCAAATAGATTGGAAACATCTCCCCGACCGCAGGGTGACTGGGCTCTCTCATAATCGCCAGCATTCGAGAGTGAATCCTAAAGTGGTAAATATCCTCTGCTGTGGGGAGACTGGTGCTCACTATTTTACGCATCGTGCGCACCACCCTCTCCAAAGCCTTGCCCTCCTCTGCAGTCAAATTATCAAAACAAACCATTATTGAGCTGGTTAAAAATTCCAGACCACATTACTATCCATACCAAACTTCTTAAGCCTTAACCATCATTTCCTTCAGCTTTACTAACTTTTGTCAATCCAATCCAATTTTGAGAAAACATAAAGCCTGTTTATAATTTGAGTTACTTAATTTAAAGAGGTGTGTGATCCCATGGTATCATGCTGGATATTAGCCGAAATGTGTTATACCAGCAGCCCTAACATGGCAGTTCACCAACAGAATGACTTGGTGTTTGATGTGCATCTTTTGTTTGTGTTGGCTTTAACACTGCTATTCCCATGGTCAAAGTGCTATCTGGGTGCCAGAGTTTGTGACCTCTGATGGTGTGTTTTGCGACGCTGGATGGAGGCGCTAAGCACTGGCTTTGGCAAAGGGCTGTTGGGACTAGAGACCTGCCCCCTGGCCAGACTGTGGAATGTTTTCTTACACTCTTTTAAAAGCACATTTCCAAGCAGGTTTATTTGCAGATTGGGTGTCGGGTACAAATAAGCGTGATGGCTCTCCAGAATCCACAGTTGATAAGGGAAGCGAGGAGGCCACAAATAGAGGAAGGGGCCGCCGTCCAGTGAAAGGAAAGATGAAAGAGAGACAGCTGCCCCGGACGGGTCTGGGTCCTTATCAGGACTGGCTGGGTCCTGTGTCAGACTAGGACCATCATAAGTGGGCCACGCTGTGCGGTAAGTTCAAAGTCCTCCCCTCCCTCTTTCCTCCTTCTCCCTTCTCTTTATTCTCTCTCACCTATGTGTTTGTAAGCAGATAATGCAGTCCAAACTCACTCAATCCCTTGAAGTATTCAAGTGAACGTGATATGCATTGACCTTGGATAAATGTAACCTTTGAGTAATACCAATATCTTACAAGGCCCCTGGACTGCTTGTTTTCATACAGTCCTTGGGGTCTTGGATATAAGACTTGAGGCCTGGAGGCTAACTATGTTTTTTTCTTTTAGCCAGTAATGCAGCTATTGTTCCCTGGTAAAGAAAGAGAAGCATTCTCAGTCTCAGGTAAAAACAGGCAAAATGGAGAAAAAAAAAAAGTAATTCTTGAGGAAGTGAGTTTTTTTTTTTTGATAGGATTCTGCAATTCAGACTTACAAACTGAGAAAGCATTAATGCTCCTTTCCCCCTCGGCAGCGAAATTAGCATGTCAACATGACGGTCTTATTGACATTGAAGATACTTTTACCTTTTGTCCTGACTTCACACTCTTTGGAGCTAGAACATTCGCCAATGGAGAACAGGTTTCCTTTTTATTGCTGTGACATATAGTCAATACTCAATATAGTTCTTGACACCCCGAGGCACAATAGCAGTCACTTGTGTATAAAGAGTGTCAGCGAGTTATTTTGACCCCCTACTGTAATCATGACCTTTCCAATAACACGACTCCCCCACAGAGTCTCGCTCCCTAAAGGCTCTTCCAACTCAGGGCTAAACTGCATTACCCCCAGCCAGCATTCACAGCTCAGCAGCTTCTAAACAAGCTACTGTTGACACACACTGAAGCACACAGCCACACATGTATGGATGTGGTGGGCAAGGACAATAAATGCCTGAACAGTACCCACACACGCACGCACGCACACTCACACACACCATAAACAGACATAGACACACATGTACATGAACAAGGCTTGCGTATTTAGCTCAAAGGAACATTACATGTAACCGGCGATATCATGCATAAATGAAAGGGAAAATGATATGGCATGCATTTCATTCTTTTGTAAGATTGCGTCCCCAGGTCATTGACTAAATAATTAGGCGATTGAAGTGACAGATTAAAGGCAGATTGGAAGTGACTGTGAAAGCAGGATAATGTTTCCCTAATCAGCTTGGTCGGAGAAATGCAGATTGTGAAATTTTCCAGCTACTTCCTTAGAAAAACGCATTTCACTTCTGATTAGGGATGATTAGTGTGTTAGTGGAGGAGGGGGGGGGTCAGGGCCTTATGCTCCTGAGTTCCTGAGGCCAGAGAGAGAGAGGAAGAGGGAGAGGGTGGGGGCATAGGTGGAGTGCAGGCATCCATACACTGAGAGTAAAGCCTCAGAGACTGACTGGAAATGATAGAGCTGGAACTAGACACTGGGAAAGGAAGAAAAAAACCCCCAGAAAATTTACTGTCCTCCCAATTGGAAGAAGATGATTTAGGAGCAGATAAGCTTTGAAGGAGAGAGAGAAGATCACGTAGGAGGAAGCGCGGGATTGCTCGTAGGGCTGTCCCATAAGGCAGGAAATAGCAGGGGGAGATCTGCTTATCACGGCGCTTCAACCGGCGGATCAGTCATTTACCGGGCCATAACAAATGAAGAGAATGCCGGATTTACACTGGCTACAAAGTCACCAGTAAAACTCTTCCCCCGTTATGCCAAGGTAATAGTTTCTGAGCAACAGCATTACAGAAGGTTAAATGTAGAACAGATGTAAAGTATAAAATACGACATGATCAAAGCTAAGGCACTCAAGACAGATACGCCAGCAAATGATGATGAATGGCTCTCTGCAGAATTGTAAGCTGCACACAAATGTAGCGAATTGCAAGGGTGGGGGGGGCGGGGAACCGGTTGAGAGAGGGGAGTGGACACCAGGGAGCAAAAACAGTGTCCAAACTCATCGGGATGATCCTCTGCAGAAGGCCCCCGCGATTAAGTTCCTACAGCAGGAATCACAGCTCGGACAATGTGTAATTGATTTCCCCAACGGCTCAGAGAGCACCCTCAGTGATCCCCAGGATAGCCTCGCCTGTGAAAGTTTGCTTTTCTCCCAGGCTTGCGGCCGCAACTGAATGACATCATCAGCTAGCGCACATTTTTACCTTTATCTCTGAAAGATATATTATCCATGTGCTGGGCTCTGCTAGCTGAGATCAAAGGCAGCGCTGTGTTCAGGCACCATATTAAAGTGAAACATGATTTCGCTACAGAAAAATAATCTGTTTATTTCAAGATAGATTCTGTTACATACCTGGCCTGAATAGACTTACACAATTCAACTTGACTCGGGTGCTTTTTTTTTTCCACCAAGAGTTTAAAGAACTATTGTTATCCGTTCCAGGTGATGAGATGAAGAAAGGAAGATAACATATGTTTGATATAGTACATGTGCACTGTTGGCATTAATACATACTTCTTTGTAACGTTCATTATCATAATTAGCGAAGACACATACACTGATTCTTTATCTTCAAATGCACATACACAGATACTTTATCTTCAAATGCAATCGAATGCACACAAATTCCCCAGCATATGCAAATGAAGCCATATACTGTACACTCAATCAGGAGCACATGCATATACATGCCTCCCTCTCAACACACACACACATCCACACGCACACACACACACACCCGCTAGAAGCTCTTGACGCTCTGTCCAGGATGATCACTGGCTGGTGTGAAGCGTCACGCTCAGAGGGAAACCAGACAGAAGGACACATGTTTGTGCACTCCTAAATGAAGTGTGACCACGGTGCACCTCCGCAGCAGCGGCTGGGCTGGGGGCTATTATGGGGTCTGACAGCAGGGGGGCGCTGTGATAATTTGATGTGAACTGGCTTGATAAATCACTGTGCCATTACCTTGGCTTTAGTATCTGTTTATGCCTCTACAAATTGAAACCCCACTGGCACAGGACTGAGGTAGAGCCACACTCTGGCCCCCAACGATTAGTTCAAGGTGGGGAGAGTTTAGCCGGCCGGCCCCTATTGGCCATCTCCCTCTCGCTGTTTTGTCTCTCCCTGCTGAGGAAGAGAGCCACGGACATGTGTAAGCAATAAAGCCAAAGGGCTGCCTTCCACCACAGCCTGAGTGAAAGGAATGCAGAACCGAACTATAAAATAATAATGGGCACTGGGGCAGGGGAGAGGCGAGGGAGGGCAGAGGGCGGTGGAGAGGGGGGCATCAGAGACAGACACATCTGCAAGGGTGGTGGGGGGTGGTGGTGTTTGTGCGTGTGTGTGTGTGTGTGTGTGTGTGTGTGTGTGTGTGTGTGTGTGTGTGCGTGTGTGTGTGTATGTGGGGGGGTGTTAAGGTGGGGTGGGGTCCTGAAGCAGTGCCCTCCCCTGACCCCTGGACGTGCTGTTAAAGGCAGGGCGTAGCAAGCAGCCCAGGCTGGCACCACATCAAAAGGCTGACAGATGAAGGGCAAAGGCCAGTTTGACCTGGGCGCTAAGCTGCTGCTAAGCCTCTTAAAGCCAGAGGAGAGGTGGAGTAACAGGGAGAGAGAGAGGGGGAGAGAGACGGAGGAGGAGGAAGGGAGTGAGAGAGAAAAAGAGCAAAGACTATCATTCACAACTCCCTCCTCCTCTGTGATAATCAAAGGAATGATAAAAAAGCCAGGCATGTAGACAGTAAATACAGATGCACAGAAGTCAGAAGAGATAACATTAAGTACCTTGTGTGGAATCGTCGCGCGAGGGGCCCGTTTCATCTGAAGCTAATAAACCAACATCCCCAAAGCCTGTTTAAAGCAGGTTTTCATAATCACCGAAAATAAACTACAATCAGGACAATAAGACAGACAGTTGGAGTCCTGAGGCATTTATCTGCTTTAAACATTTTCCCTTAGAAGCCACCAACTTATCATGAGCTTGTCAACACAGTGACACCATTCTTTCAAATGAAACGCTAATGCGCTGATCTGAGCGCGCAGCGCCAGTATCTGTTCATGAAATCTGAGGGTTGATCAAAAGGTTCGGTACATCCAGTTCAGTGTATACCTCGGCAAATAAGTGGAAATCATCACAAGTACTCACATAACAAGGATACAAACACAGTGGAGCTGCTTCCAACCAGAGGAGCTATGACAAAGCAAAGCAAATAACACCATGAGGGGGGAAAACAGCAGACAGGACTGAAGGGGAGATGAAAAAGGGGGAGAAAAAAACACAAGAAAAGAAGTAAAACTTGAAAAAGTCCAACTGATCTCCTAAGAGGAAGCGGACATATCCCACAATGCAACAGGACAGGAAATGCCTACTGAGAGGATAGGGCTCTCCTCTGGACCCCATTAAGGGAATGCATGAAATTAATAGTGACATCATGTTGCTTGGTCAACAAACGCGGGTTGATTGATGAAGACAAACGGTCGGGGTGATAGCCAGTTGTTGGCTTTCCCCGGGAGATGCCATTTCCAGCCAGCCCCTACTTCCAGCTAGTGAAAAGGATATGGGCTCTGTCTTGGCCAGCCCTGTTCCAATGCCACCCCCGTCACTCAAACTCACTCTGGGGTTGTTTTCAACACTTGTGCAAGGTGGCCATGAAAGGACTTCGACTGCAATGCTGAGAAACTAATACGTTGCAGGTGAAATGTCAACATTCAGACATTTATCATTCTGAAGGGGGAAAACTGTAAATCTGATAACCCTGCTGCATTTGAATGTTAACCTTGGTGTAGATGTTTTTTGTTTTCTGCTCACAATTTCTGGTCACTTTTTTTGGCC
The DNA here is from genome assembly GCF_046629955.1 of Centroberyx affinis. Classification (NCBI taxonomy): domain Eukaryota; kingdom Metazoa; phylum Chordata; class Actinopteri; order Beryciformes; family Berycidae; genus Centroberyx; species Centroberyx affinis. The sequence continues at coordinate 121,856 of NW_027279368.1, forward strand.
TATGTGTAACAAGTTCAAGACAGCAATGTTATAGCAATGCTATTTTCATTAATATGCAACACTTCAGATTTCTACAGGATCAAAGATGTAACATAAATATTTCATCCTCCTGCATAACAATGATATAGCAATTGATTTTCAAACCTATTCATACTATAATGTTATTTAATAAATAACCATACGGCTGCCATTGTTGCAGTAATAACAGCTGTGTTGCAACAGATACAAGAGGATCTGTTATTTCACTTAACTCTCATTTAATTTCATTTAACTTTTATTTAACTTTTATTCCCTCACATATACCAAATACAAGCCATATTCTGGGTATTGCATTTCATGGAAACATCACTTTTTCCTCAAGGTGCTGCTGTTTTCTGAGTTTCGGCGAGAGAGGATTGTTTCCATTCATCTCAAATTCTATGCAGCTGTTGAGAGAAAAGTTACTTTGATTTAGTAAATATCTCTGCACGTCTAGTGTTGTGAGCATCAAAGGTACGTGAACAGATATCAAAGCGTCCTCTTAGATCATCTATCCTTGGCAGCTAGACTGTACTTTCCATCTCAAGTGTGAAGAAAACAGAGCCGCAATGTAGAACTGGGACTGCAGACCTTTTAATAAGGCCGCAACAACAGAGGTGGCCATCCTGGCTTTCATTCATGTGCTGAAATGTTTGCTATTTAGTATCACAGTGAAAAGAGGCTGACACAATATCCTGGCAAGTAGAAGAAAAAAGAAAAACATTGTAACCAAAGTTTAAGTTAAGGGCTTCATAAGTCAAGTTTTTTGTGTTTTGCTTTTTCTCAAAATATGTTAAAAATTGCCTGTGTTTAAGAAAGGATTTTGCGAATATTTAGGCAAATTCAACTTCCAAATTTTGTTTTTATTGTTTTCTTTAGATTACCTGCTGTTTTCTATTGTCTTTCCAGGATAAGTCATGTATAAAACCCCCTGACCTTTCTACACTCTCTTGTACATTTCATCATAACTCTACAATTTTTTGCCTATTATCTCACCATGTTTTTGTATATTTGTGTGCCAATAAACTAAACTAACATACACTGAGCTAAAGTGAATCTATCCAGTGGAGAGGCATTGTCAAGCTGTGGCAAAAGCAGAGTGTTAACTTACAAAGTGTATGAGGTCAGAAGTGTGATAACAATGACCTGATGAGGGAATAGGGCTGAAGAGCGCTGCACTTTGGACGTCTTTGGCCTTGCTAGATGTGTTGTGATGGGGAAATTGGTGCCACCAGTATGTTGCACATGCTAAACTGTGCCACCATCTGCTTCGAGACCTGGGACCGGCCCAAACCACAAGACAGTGGCTGAGACACACAACTCAAGATGGCAGCCGGGCGCAAACACAAGCCGCAGAGCCGCCAGAGCCGCTCCGAGTCTCAAGGATGCGGGGCTGAAATATGGAACTGCTTTAGGTGTGACACGGTGACACAAGCATTTGAGCTTTTGGGACGATGCCAGCTAGCCTTGGCCAAGCAGGATATTGCTCATATAGCCTTCCTCCTAAGACTTTGTGAGCGACTGCATTTGATATTTCAAAGAGAGCCGAAGGAAGAAGCTGGCGGCGAGTTAAGAACAATATAGGATGGCAAAGGAGCAGACTGCTCCATTTATGTTCACGTCCACATGCTGGTATGGAGGAGATCACTCGGCCAGTCCCACAGGTATACGATGTTCTCAGTTGTAGTTTCATGGACAAATAACAAAGATCCGACATCAGATAAAGGCATTTGGCTCTTCGGAACAGAGTGGGAACCCCAGTGCAGCACGAGAGGCTGTCCTTCACTAGCGGAACCATTCTCCACACTTGGCACTGACATAAAAGCGGTTTCTACTCCACTGAAGTGCGCACACATACACACACATATGTAGACACAAAGACAGACACACACACACACACACACACACGCATGCCCGCACACACATACGCACACACACACACACACACACACACACACACACACACACACACAATGCAGGAAGCATGCCTGTCACGGACACGCAGGGAAGGGAGGCAGCAAAAACAACTTTCTGTCGACAGGAATAAGAAAAACAACAGTTGAAAGGGGGTCTGCATGAGAGAGAGCGAGACAAAGGCATTCGCTCCGTCAGAACTCATCAGTCTGCAGAGGGAAAATATGTAAGGGAGATGCAACCATATGAGCGCTGTCACTGTCCTCCTGAACGCCAAGACAGAGGGGACAGGCTGGTGGAGAGCGAACCGAGAGCCAGGGAAGCCAACAGCAAAAACCTTCCACATCTACAGAGACGCTGAGCGGGCTGGTGAGGCTCAAGCGTGTCTGCGGTGTATACAACAGTCCGCGGGATAGAGGTGTAAACAGCAGACAGAATAAGCTTTCTTTAGGAAAAGAGAACCGGGGGTGTTTTAAGCTTGGTAATGAGTTTCTTTGCCCAGAGGCCTGGGCTTTGCTAAAGAGAAACAGAAAGGAGACAGAAAGAGAGAGAGAACCAGACAGAGAGAGAGAGCGAGGCAGAGAACTAGCCGGCGAGGGCCAGATTACCCCGAGGCCTCCAGGGCCACACTCCAAAAGAGAAGATAAAAGAGCTTATTAATAGCCCTTAGATTTACATGCACTAAGTGGATGTTTATGTTGGAATTTGCTGCTTATGTGTGAACATCCAACAACTGTAAACAGTGCCATTCAGGTCCCATTTCCTTTACATCAGTGATATTGTTTCAACTCGCAAACTAGGCGGCCAGAGTTTAAAAAACATCACTCGGGCATTATCTTTTAAGTGGTTCCACAGTTAGGGCTCCCCAGGGCGGTAATCAAGAAGCTTCATTGTGCACTTCCTCTTCTGCCTCTTCACGTTACTCTGACTTCTCTATAAACACAAAGTCAGGGAAGGGGCCAACCGACAGAAGCACTGGTGTGTTAGCATGGCGCCTTGGCCAACAGGACACCACACTACTAACACGTGCAATGCTCATTTGCACCACTAGAGGCGACTACAGGTAGTGAAGTCAAAGCAGGAAACTAGTTTTTTTTAAAACCTTTATTCATTCAGAGAAAGTTGGCTAAGCATGCATGCTCTTTTTCAGCAAAGCCTTATACACTCATACAGTTACACACTTCCCACTATGGAGCTGCCTAGCACTACCTCTACTATTGGCCACTGGAGCAATTAGGGTGCCTCGCTCAAAGGCACCACGGCAATAGTTGTCAGTGCTTCCTTTATGCCTGCTGTGTGGCTTTTAATTCTACCTACAGTGTGGTAAAAGAGCATGTCCATTAAATGTTGGATTAGAACGCTCTGGAAAAAAAAATATTTGATTCTATCCACCCGTTGCTAGGCAAAGGTTATGACCGAAAATGCATGACGCCATTGTATTAAAACATTGAGGAGTCCCTCATTGAGCAACTGAAAGACAGACAGTAAGGAGGAGTGGGGTTGAGGGGGAAGCGTACAGCACACGTCCATAACCCCTGCTGCCTTTTATTGGACAGATATAAAATTAACAACAGTCAGGAGCTGTAATGGTGAGCCAGGCTGCTTCCAACACAAATTTCCAATTTGAGGTCAGCTGTATGGTCCTATAAAAGTTTACAGGGCCGCTTAAAGAAGAGCTGTCACTTTACAAGAAACAAACTTTCCTAATTAATCATCACATTAATAACCCCGGGTCTTTTAATGTGCCTCAAGTCTCATGCATGCCCCCATTAAAGGCAAAGAGAAGGCGAGGCCCAAACTAATGGCTATTGACATAAATCAATAAAAACCTGCTGTGAAATTTTCCTTGCTGGGGCAACTAATAAGAAAATTGTAAAAGCACAATGTGCACCAAAGAGAGGTGACCTAGCTTTTAGCATTAAACTTTATACTACCCTTCTGCTCATGTTAAAATATGTAACGTGTCAAAATGTGCAATGAGAGTAACAGCAGTGGGAGTGCAAATACAGTCATTACAGTGGAGCTGGCTGCAGATTGCCCCGGGTTGACTAACGCATGATGAGTTCATTCCAAAATGAGAAATCCATTTGAAAAAAATTATGCCTAGTCTGACAAAATGATTGTTGGTAAAACACACAATGGGGTAAAACAGAGAATGGGGTGTTATTAAAGTTATGACATATCTTAAGACATTTGCTTAGAAAATATTTATGTTTTTGATGATAGAATCATCTGGGTTTTTGAAATATTGACTGATAAATTCAGTCAATATCACATTTTCCCCCCAAAATGTATATATAGTGTTTTGGAACGGAACCTATCATGTTAGAGGTCCATTTAATGTCTTGAACACATGTGGACAGGAGAGCGTAGGGGTGTTAACGGATTGGTTGACACAATCCTCATGTTCGGGATTCCAGGTTGGAGTGTTCTCTAAGTGTGTAAGGACACCGAGGCTTTGTTCTGCCAGGACATCAAAGGGACAACCCAAGCTATTTGAACAATGATTCCCAGCTATATATAGAGGAAGTGATGGACGAAGAGAGTCGGACATGTATGAGGTCATTGTCAGAATGCAGGGAGCATCCACGCCAACGTCCATCAGGTGATGAAAGAAGTGCAAATACTTCTTCTCTGCCAGTGCAGGGTCAGTGACTGGCTTCTGAACACGGCCTCCGCCAACCCGCTAAGAGGACTAAGTCACCTTTAAATACCGACACTAAGTCAACTTTAAATACCGACTCTCAGTCATACCTCACCTTCCCAAACAAAGGACTTGGGGACCTGAGAGAAAAGGGCAGCTTTTACCTGCTTAAGCCCTGTCCATCTAGTCCCAGCAGGGTCGGGTCCTATAACATATGAGTCCTCTCCTAGATAAGATCATAGGGAGATTAAGCTCTCGTATCAGAGATTAGGCTAAGTTTGTTTTCTCTCATTTGAGCCTGGGTGGGGATAGTCCCTGGGCCTGCCCCCCCCCCCAAGGCCTGGGCATAATGCCATTAGTGGTGTTTTGTTGACAGCAGGCAACGGTAAATGAGGCCCCGCTTTAATCAGCGGCATGCCGGGCTGGTGTCAGAGTTCCCCCATGTCTCCCAGGTGAAAGATGAGCGGGGAGAGAGGTGTCGTCTCCACGTTAATTAAAACTGCTCCCCTCACGCGAGGACTCAGCGCCGCCACCACCAACCAGCCCCCCGAAACCATGGCTGTACTCTCAGCATAAACACTAGCCATTAGCCAGGAGAGCAGAGAGAGGGGGCAAGCAGCAAGGGGTGTAATTAATCAGACTAAGATCATGTTCTAACCACTTAAAAGCAAGAGGGGGGCATTTATCTGCAGGGAAAACAGGCCTGTTTTGGTTTACATGGCTATTGAAATGTATAGGAGGTGGTTATATGGGGAAAGAGCTCTTTAGGGTTAACATTAGAGATGGCATATGAAAGGAAGATAGTCAAAGAAAGGTCTGGAAGATCGGCTATAGATAAAGTTTTAATGTAGGGCCTCATTTCCACTACACAGAGTGTGGCCCAACATACAACGGATCTCGGATGCCATCCCTGTTTCTGTTCTTTCTCTCTCTCTCTCTCTCTCAGAATGGTTTGGCCGTACACGCTCTCAGCACAATGTTGGGCTGAACTGCCTCTATTTCTACTCTCTCTCTCCCTCTCTCTACCTCGTTCCATTTTTACTCAGAACAGTACAGTACAGTGCATGTCAGAGGGACAGGAGACACTGTCCCAGCAGCCTTATTATTTACCCAGAAATCCCATCCTCCACAGCGGCTTCCTGTTCCCTTGAAGTGAGACATCCTTTCCTGGGGGATCAACTGGATGAACCAGACACAGAGATGTGGATGCTGCTTTGGCCTAGCCATGCCCAGTTACAATAACACCTCCATGCTGTTCATCCCAGCAGCCCACCCTGAAACACCAGCTCCATCCCAGCCAGGAGCACCGAGCAGGAGGCCTGCTGCGCCCTCATTCTGGCCTGGGCGGATGAGACAAAGACTGAGGGTTGGGGTGGGGGGTGGGGGGGGGGGGGCAGTAAGGGAGTCCCCCACTTCCCTCCCATGCACCATGAAACCTCCAGGCCTCTGATGCAAATGAGGTGGCGGGGGCAGAGGGAGAAAAACATGAAGGGAGAGTCGGACACAAAGGAGGGATGGGGGGAAGGAAGGCCGTCCTAAAGCACCACAGCACTGAGAGCCTTTTCAAATCCCGGCAGCAGTGAGCGTCAATCAGGCGGTCAGTGTTAACAATGTTAGGACAGAGCAAGTAGGGCTAATGTCCTCTCTGCTCTGCCCAACCCCCCGCCACCAGCACCGCCCCAACTCCCCACCTTCCACTAGCCCCTTGTGACCATATGAATCTGACTAGTGACAGCTCGCCGTCCTGTAATTTGCCAATTTGCACGCATGTCAAAAAGCCAGACCATAGTGAATTATGGCCACAAAGTGGGAATAGGCCGAAAGAAGAGCAAGAGATCCGCAACAGAAGGGAGGATAATGGAGATGACGGGGGAAACGGCAGGATGAAATAGACTTGAATGAAGGCTGCTTTCACAGTGTGTGCCTGCCTCATGGTGAACGCTTGACTCTCATGCTTTCTGCATACCATGGCCGGGTGGGCCTCGCGCGCATGCCTTGTGCATACATGCGTGTGTGAGATGGTGTGCATGTGATTATGTGTGTGTATGTGTCTGATGGCGAGTGTGTATGTGTGTTTGTGTAACCGTGCATTTGTGGATGTGTGTGTGGGTGTTTGTGCATGCACTGTACCAAATGTTCATACGTGTGTTTCTGTGTGTGTTTGTGTGTGTGTGTGTGTGTGTGTGTGTGTGTGTATGTGTGAGTGTGCCTTCTCTGACAGCACCATGTGTGCCATTCATCTTATGGGCACCGGTCAGAGGAGCTGAACAAGTCTATCTGCTACTGCTGTGCAGAGAAGTGGAGGATAAGGGCGATTATGCACGGCTGAGACATTAATCTTGAGCATTATCAACACCTTGCTGCTGCAATCTGTGTTTCAATCCAACAGCCCACGAATACCTCTCCCCCAGTGTTTTGCTGTGGGTTAGTGAGGAAACCAATGTAATTCGCATTAGCCACTAAAACGCTCGTTACCCAAAAGTTACCAACAGCCTGCAGTCTACAGCTTAGATCTCATATAAGGAGATAGAGCCAAAGAACGACTTGATCTCTTCATTTTCCCAATGGACAAGGAAATATACCTTTAATGTACATACACAAACATGCACATGCACACGCACACACACACACACACACACACACACACACACACATACACACACACACATGCGCTAATACAAAAAAGATCCATGAAGCCTGTATAAATCTCTATCAGGAAGCCAGCCAACCTCTCTGCCCCTTGCTGGTGAAAACCATATAATAGTCTAAGGAACCAGAAACACATTTTCTGGATAGTTGGCAGCAAATGTCCCATAATGGTTTGGGCTGGGTAACTTTCTAAATGCTATTTTTATTGTTGGGTCTAAAAAAGTAGAGAGAAAAGGGTGGCTAACAAACACACATACACCCAGAGGAGCCCGCGATAGCGTACTTTGTCACGTATGGAAAAAAAAAACTGGAGACAGCAGATGTGGTGCCTTAAGCCCCAGCCCACACAAACACATGTTAGTTACCAAAATAAACACGCCACATGATTGTTTCGTACTTATACACAAAAATAACAACAAGTCAGCACTTGTAAACTCTTTGCATTGCCACATTCGCATGAACTCACGTCTTATGAAGCCCAAAAAATCATGCTGTTATTATCACAGCATGTCATTTGGGAATGCAGCAGTGGCTGAGTCTGCCCTTTACACTTGTATAGCAATGTTTTCTGTCTCCAAAACAATCCCTATCAATGATTAACATCTGACAAAGGAGCCCTCTCCACTGCAGGAGAGCCTCAAACCATCCGTGAAAGTGAAAATGAGAGGCAATTCTGTTAAACACTTCACATTATGCTGGCTATTTACCACACCATTGTAACTCTAAAGAGTGGACCTTTAAATGTCTCACAAAGTAATCTCGCTTCGGGTACAGTTCACCGAATTCTCTACTGCAGGCCCTACAATCTGTCTTGCGTTACTCGGCTTGCCAAGCGTGAGATGTTAAAAGAGAGGGCTGAAAAGAGGAGAAAGCTGACATTGCTTGTGGCTTTTCAAAGTTGTGTTATTTACTCAGGGGTCAGGGCGTCACGTGGGTGCTGAGCATGATTGGTCAGAAAGGGAAAGTGAGAGGGAAAGTGTTTGTGCTGAGTGTAGTTAGAAAGCGAACTTGTGGATAAAAACAAAAAAAGACTCGGAGAACAGATAGCCAGTTAGCCTAATCTCACACATACTTCCACACACGTTTACAAGGTCCTCTGTGAACAATAGAGCATTACTAACCCCAGCTCTGCTCCTCATATATTTTTTGTGCTGCATGTCTTAACAATAAATATCTCCCTTCACCCACAACATCAGGCCACCGGTTGGTTTCCTTCAGGGTAATTGATGTGAAGGTTCTGCTGAAACCAACCCTGCACGCATTTTGAAGAGGCGAGCAGGAAATCGGGCCATCAGAGGCGGAACGCTGCATTCCTATCACGCAGCTCGGGTCAGAACCTCTGGAAGAGGCAGGATTTGTAGCTTAAAGGCTGCCAGAAACGATCACTTTGCTCTGCAACTCCAACCCCCACCCTAGCGCAGCCCCCCTGGTGTTAAGATAAAGGATGTACCCCAACAGATTCGGTGACCTGCTCTCCTCCTCTCTCTAGCCCTGTCCTGGTCCGGGCTAAACACAGTTCCGTCGGGTTATGGAGGCAACGCACCCCTGTTCTACAGGGGGAAAGAAAGGCAGAGTTACTGGATATTACCCAGGGAGCCAGAGCGGAGAATCAGTTTCCATTTCACCGTGACCTTTCTCCGGTCCCAAAGGTGGTCAGCTCCACCACTACCTCCTTCCTCTCACATCCCCACTGTGCAGCCTCCACTCCACCTCCCTCTCTCTCTCTCTCTCTCTCTCTCTCTCTCTCTCTCATTTGTCAAGCTATCCATCTCACTCTCTTACTCAGATAGGACAGAACAGTTTTTTTTTTCCCCACCAACAAAAAGATCAAGTTCCCATAGCTCATCTATCTTCTCATCAGCTGTTTACACTGATTGAAATGTTAGCATTGCACACGGTGCATATGGGTAACTAATATGCAACTGATGAATACGAAGAAAATTGCATCTAAACAACTCCATATCAAATTAAGGACCACCAAGTACTTCTAAATAAAGATGTAATTGCTGTGAATTTTCCCCTCAGGATGGGAGTCATCCCTTTCCATCACCCAAGCTATTCTTAGTGGCTGTGAGTATTGTTTTCAGTCACCAAATGTTACTTTCATATTAAAACGTGTTTGATTGCTTTCTCTTATGGTGACAATGCCGGGAAGCTGTTTGTCACCCAGCTGACCGCTCACAGGCTGAACACTGACATGCTCTGGACACACCCCGCCATTCACTCTAATGTAACCATTTATATTTACCTTTTCCATGCACACTTTAGGCACTTAGTTTACACTCTTAACCAGTGAGAGGTGGTTGTACAGTGCAACAACAGAATCACTTTGAAATCTTATGTTGACAATACTATAAACTTCCAGTCTTGAAGGTGTGCAATGGTCAAAACCACAGCACCCAGGCAATACATGTTAAAAATAAACTAACCTTTGTTTTATCACAATGTTAATATGTTTATAAAACATATTATACATCATGAAATGTACTATAAAAGTTGATGACATGTTTATTAGAATACAGATTTTTGGTTATTCAAGGGGAAAAAAACACCATAAAACAGTTATTGTTTGGGCCTTGGATCAAATAGCATTTGCCAAAAAAGGGTTAGTTTTAACCTTTATGGAGTAAGAGTTCCAGTGGGTTTTATTGCTTCAGAACAATTCAGATTGTGTCAGGTAAGTTGCACAACACAACAAGTAATACTGTGTTACATTATGAAGCAATAAATGAAAACGATAAGTGGCCAGGCGTGCAATGGGTGCAGAGAGCAGGCAAACAAAGATTAAACGTCAATAACAAAATAAAACATAAATAAAATAAGCAAAAGCACCTATTTTTTTTCTGTCAGTTACTATTTGACTATCTGACCCAGATATACTGTGCATAGTTACAGTTACAGTATTTGTCACAGTGCTGATTGCTCATTGGCTGAACACAGTGACTGTGGTCACAGTGTAAAAGGCACAGGAAAAGGCTATGCTATTATTATAGTTTTGTGTGAGGGATAATATATAGTTTCATTATTACAAACGGGCAGGGCAGTTCCTGTCACTGTGGATAGCTAAAACAATGCCGCTGGCATTGTCATAATCATCGTCATACTCGTAATCAACTTCATGTACATGTTCACAAGGACTTATTCCCCTCTTTATATGTCAGAGACAATGAAAAAAGCAGAGGGCACACAGAGACTGACAGCTGAAGAGTCACCTGTGACATCAGCCTGCAGGCACTCCTGTCCGATGCTCCAGCTAAAACAAACCCTTGCCACAGAAAACGGAGAGGCGGCCTAATCGCCCCGACATTAGCGCTCCTCATACGTTGATAAATGAAGCCATTGTGCAGTGATTATCACAGTTATTCATAGCCTCTTCGCTATGGGGATGGTACATTTGTTGCATTACATAGGAGCAGACACTGCTGGGCCTAGCGCATGTTTCCCTGTCACCGTGTATTACAGGCTAGCCAATGACATTTATAAATACTTGGTAATCTGCCGTGCTGTATGTGTCGCGTTATTAAATTGTCATTATTTTGGCGGCAACTGGGCCCAGCCTGTGATTAATTGAATACTATTAAGTGAAGGTGGATCATGCCCGTTTATAAATGCTGCTTTTACGGTAGAAATTAATCACAGACGCATTGCGATAAATTACTATTTGGTGGTGCTAAGCTTTTGCATTAGTGAGATTCTCCACAATAGAAACATAAGAGTTATGGTAACATATTATTTTTTCATTATTTCTGGTGACACAGTAATAAAGAATGATTTAGAGGGTTGGCCAATGTCGTGCTGGACATGTTAGTATGTATGCAGTGTGCTCTGTGCTGTGTGATTGTGTGTGTGTGTGTGTGTGCAGGCTCCAGACACGGGAGAAACAACAGGCCATGCTCTGGTAAGCATCAGGCCGTGGCGTTTGGCTTTTTCTTGCTCTTCGTCTGGGAAGAATGAGCTCTGACTCGTGTTTCTACTCTACCACGTAACCTCAAACATAAACCCCGGTCTGCAGACAGGCCTGTTAGCCACAGGATATAAACTGTACAGTATGGATCAGATCAGACCTGGGTCAAAGAGCGTTTACAAATAATCCTCGGTGTTTGTTTTCATCTTACTCGAAGCACCAGATGGGTGGGGCTTACTGCATCAGATAGCGGCAACAGTTCAGATAGCGTCAGATAAGCTGTCAATCACAGAAAAGTATGCTCTGTTTGCTTTCAAATTGTCATTACTCTCTGGCACACACTGCATATCCTACGTGTCAAGCCCTACCCATCTGGTACTCCAAGCAGGTTAAAACAGCCACTATGATTTATTTCCAAATAATATGTAATCTAGGTCTGAATCAGATACAGTAGGGATGGGGTTAAGGATGGGTGGAGTATTGGATTTTATGGTTCAGATGTGGGCAATCGGTTCCAGAGCTTCTAGTGAGCCATCAAGCCCACAGGGCAGAGGCACAATAACAACACAATGGAAGGTCAAGAAGGGCACATTTCCTTTAAGTCAATAGCATAATATGGACATACTGTACATGCAGATCTTGAGGCGGGTATGCAGGGGCAGTCTGGCGTAGTCTTGATATAAGAAAACAAATCGGATACACAGTGGCACTAGATCTAGTGTGAAGAGATATGGTGTTATCTAATATGATGAACGCATTACTGTTACCACCACACTGTCATCTGTTTTATTCCTCCCTCTTTATTTTAGTCCGGTGTTAGTGGGGGACTTAGCCGACGTCTGGAGAGGGCTCTTCATCTTTAGAATGGCATCTCCGCTGGCACAGCCTGGCATGCGGCACTGAGCTCAAGGCCTTTTCACAACTCTTTAATGAGGACACAGGATTTTGTGTTTGCATTCCACTCTCCCTTTCCCCCTCGCCGCCTCCCCACGCCCGCTCCCAACTCCCAGCGCTTTTTGCAGTTCCCACCCCCGCCTCTTGATGGCCGCCTGTCTGTGGTGGTTCGCAATTAGCATCCCTCATGATGTTCTGCTTTGTTGGCTCTGCTAGGCTGAAACTGGAGCGGGTGCAAGCTGCGCCATGTCACCACTAGCTGGCGGGGGCAGCGGTAGGGGAGATTTCCATGGGATTTACTGTGTCGGTTCACAGGCGGTGGCCTCCGGGCCCCCTCTCCTCTTCTGTAGATTCAAACAAACTCTTGTTATTTCAGCTTCAGTGAGAGCTGACTTGGATCTGAGGAGAAAGCCTGCCTGCCACCGAACCCCGAGGGAACGGGCGACCGGTAGGCTTAAACACCTCTCCCTCACTTCTTTCCCTCACTCCCGCCATCGCTCCATTCCATCCTCTATCCCCGGGCCCTGACAGAAGGTATGTATTTTAGGAGACCCCTGGTGATGTGATGGACACGAGAGCCCTGTTTGAAATGGAAACACACACTCTGCCCTGCCAGGGAGCACCAGGAATATCCCAACAGAGATGGCTATAGGAAATGGAACAAGTCAAAAAAACAGCCATCTTTATTGAGGTTTTCCTTTCAAAAACACGAGTAAATATAGGAACAACACTTCCTATTCAGGAAATGACGCTCGGTAATGCTTTAACCTCAATAGACTGTCCACTGACCACCACAGGAGTAGATCGTTTCTCTCTGTCATATCAACTCTCACTCTTGTATACGCTGACAACACATGCTGGCCCAGATAACCAAGGAAAAACATGATAACAGAAATGAATGTAATTCATGAAAAGAGATAAACTGGGCCACACACAAGCTTATCCTCTTGTGTGCCACACTGCCTTGCATTCACCATCTATCGTCTCTCTTCCATTCAACCTCCATTTATTTCACACAAGAGAAGAATAGTATGTGTGTGTGTCTGTGAGAGAAATAGTGTGTTTGTGTGTATGTGCATACTGGTGTACATGTACATGAGTGTTTTTCATACATGTTGGCCTGTGTGTGTGTTTGTGTGTGTGCTTGTGCATGTCTGGGTGTGCAAGGAAGATGATGCGGCACACTCCATCCTCCCCATAACTCACCTGGACTGATAAAGAGAGCAAAGGAATCGTTTCCTGCGCCTGCTACTCATTCAAATGGGCTGGCGTCTGTAAACAAGGGCTGCAGTTATCCATGTAGCGGTCAGATAAGAGGGGAAGGAGACCTCCGGAGTGATGGATCACGGAGGGGCTCCCAGTCCTCTCCTCTTCCCAGCACCGCCCTGCCACCTTGGGATAATAAACAGCCGCGGAGCAGGGGGCCAGATAAGAGCCATCACTCACATTGGCCCGGCTGATAAGACACAGACGCTCTCTGTCACCCTCCATGACATTTGTTTTTCATTCCACTTCAGACCGAGGGGGAAGTCAACCTGTTTCATCTCATCAATGGGCTCTACTCAGGATCCCCCGCTGAGTGTGTGCCACCCTTTGACACTGATGGCAGTCAGGTGACTGACTGTGTCATGTTGGAGAGAAGAAGAATGGACTGGAGCCTGGGCATTTCCATGGTTTCATCCGCAACTATACGGTATGCTGATGTACCTCAAGCAAACAGATAGGGAAAAACCCAGAGGACAGGTTTAAACTATCCGAGCATCCTGTCCAAGTGGAAATAGGTTGTGATAGGATCAGGTCTATCCTCCTGCTATGAGGTCAGTGGGGTCTTTGATAGTATACAGAGGTAAGATGGGGCTGCATATTTTCCAGTGAGGGTGTGTGCAAAACATGCTCACTTTGATGAATTGCGACTCTATTGCTAAAGGTGTGGTCAAAGTAAAACAAAAGGCCTCGTACTCCCACTATCAAGTCCCAAGGGAGAATGTTCTCAAATAGTAGAGCTCTGTTGGTTAATTTTGAGCACCTCTACCTGAGCTATTTTTACACCTCATATGTCATCTTAATGGACCGACTGTGCGAGGCTTAAGGTAAGAAACAACCAGGAACACAGAGGAGGGTTTCTAGCCTCCCCTCGCTGGCTGTAAAACCCGAGGTTAGACATGAATCAATGTGAAATCTCCTTGAACAAAAATCTTGAGTTACAAGTTGTAAATTACGCTTTGGAGACTAATATTCCTGATAGGGGTACATAAAATAAATATTTAAGTCATTTTACATTTTGGCACCTCTAATTCCCTAAAAACGCAGAGGCCTATCAGAGGGGATAGGCAGTCATTGTAAATCTGGCTGCCCTAACATTGCCTCTACCAGGGTCACCCACAAGTCACAGATTTGAGAAGGTATAAAATGGTTACTTTATGGCTATCCCAATTGTTATACGTTAGAGTTATGTGCATTGTATTACCTCTAATGAAGGGCGTAAATTCTCAGTTTACGACTGGACCTTTACGAGGGGGGGAAATTGTAAAACACACGCTTTTTGCGTTACTCGTGTTTGTCACCGGAGCTCTTGAGTTCAGACTGTGCACACACTGTTCCCATTAGTCAGGGACTGCTCCTCCGAGAGGCCTCCGTCTGCAGTAATGGGCCCGGACCGTGAGAGAGCGGCATCCCGTCCGCCGGTCACGGATGACATTTAACAGACAGGGCCCGACTTCCTGTGATCAGAACGGCAGTAACCACTAAGCTAATCCATGGGTCTCACAAATCCCTCATCTTTTGGCTGTCAGAGATGGGCAGCACCTGATAGTTGTGGGACAGCGGTCACCTGCGCTGACCCCCGTATCTCAACTCAGATGTTCATCATCTGGCTAAACACGTGCCCCATGTGTTTAACGCAATTGACTGCTCAAAACGCGTTTCGCGAATAACATAACATACGCCATTTGGTTTACGCTTTTATCCAGAACGCCTTACAGTGCATACATGGTTAGCAGTGGGAAACAAACCCCTAACTGTAGGAGTGTTAGTGCCATGCTCTATCCATTGAGCTGCACCAGATGGAGGTCAAGGTAATGAAGATGCAAGTCAAGGGGATAGAGATGAAAAATGGAAGGTTTAAGCCCATGTGATAGCAAACCTGATGTTTGAAAGTAGAGAAAGTCAAATACAAAGTTAGCATGGCTCTCCATGTATTCCAAACTAGATAACATTGATTTAAACTGCATCATTGGCCTTAGATAGATGACTAATGCCACTAGTGTTGTTTTTTCTTGCCATTTGATATACAGCTTTGCTGATGGAGAGGTCACAGTAATTATGTCATTCACATTTATGGGAGTAGCACATTGTGCTTGAGCAAGATGTGATGGTAAACAGCGGAGCTCTGTGAGGGGATCTTTGTTCAATTTACAACCTGTGCTCTGTGGTTTCCCACAGGGCTAAGAACCAAGTAGCAGCTGATGATATCTTCCCTATGAAAACATCCTTCTCTGGAGGCAGGTTCACCATGGCCGAGATGCAACGCTTTTTACTGCTTTCTGCGTGTCACCGTATCCCCACTCACTGGGGTTAAATAGGTTCAAGTCATAAAATACAGGCCTGCTCACCGAGGCCTTTTATATGTGCATTTTAAGTGCTATAATTTGGTACGTTTTTGCATGTGTTGTATAATAATGCATAACATCAACATAATTCAAAACTATGCAAATACCAGACCCCCTCCTGTCACAGAGGGTAACGTCTGACAGTTGGCGGATGCTGGACCGAGAGGAGACAGGAGACATACAGCAGGATCCAGGAGAGTGTGGGATTGACAAATCAAGCAATTAAAGGGGAGGTGATTATGTCATCATTTTCTTGGGCCCGCGCTCGGCTCAAGAAAGGTCCTGCTACATTTCATATTCACTCTGAATGAATGAATAAGGAGGAGAGTGGGGGGGGAGAGGATTGAAATATCTCACAGGGACATTTCTGCTTACTTTTTCAGACAGGCCTTATCTCCCCACGTTCAGCCCTGTTAATATGATGATGAACAATATTTCATGAAGGGCGGCTGAATGTGCCTCTCCTGGAGAGGGCCCAGGCTCACTCTGTCTCCTCCCCATGTCCTCGTCTTTCTTTTGTACCCCTCTCTTCTCTGAGAGGGGAGGTGGGGGGGGGGGGGCAGGTGAGAGAAGGGAGAGCGAGGTAGATAATCACCACCGCTACACACACACACATACACGCTCCTCTGAGACACCCCAGCCCAGGACCCTCCTCTTCCCCTCAACCCCCAAACATTTTCATATCAATAATCGAGCAATTTTCCTACATGCTAATCCATCAAAGCGGGCTGGGGCTAATCTGCAGGCGTGGGGCTGGGTGGTGCGCGCCGCTTCCTCTTTCAGGTGTGCCCCGCTCCCTGGCAGACATTTGTCCCGCCGCGTGGCACACAAAGCCCCTGCCCTGTCAGCACTGATTGATCAGAGGCCGGCTGTAAACGAGGAAGGCGGCGCACACCCTATCAATGATGCTCTACATCCGCACCTGAAAAGAGTCTTCTTCTCCTTCCTCTCCTTCCACGACGCGCTCAATGCCGCAGATAATGAGAGCTGTGCTGTTAACAGCTCCTGCAGCTCTGGTTTTTGTCATGTGTATATAGGCAAAGTGCTTACCTTTTAGATGGAGGGAAGAGAGAGAAAAAAAAACAGGGCCCTTGGTGGGAAGATTATCATAATGTCTACAAACGCTGACAGGGTTGAATTTCAGTGACTCTTTTGCAGATTAGCGGGGCTTTTTAAAAGGGTGCATTTGCAGAACAATGTGATTGCGTGTTTGATTTTAATTTTCTGACAATCTGTCCCAGCATGTAAGCGATACGTGTGGCTGTTTTTTTTTTTTTTTTCCTGTACTCTGCATGGTTGGGATTTAGCCGGGCTAACGGTGCTTTTAGAAGCATGTGAAGGCATAGCAGGAGCCTCTAAGAGCCTGAGCGATCCTGCAGGAGGGAGAGTGAGAGATAAAATGCAGAGGCCTCATTAGTAGCACATTTATCATCTCCTGTCTGTGATTTAAAAGAATGACTGGGTCAAATCACTTTAAATACCTCGGGGGAAATCAACATTTGTCATTGCAAAGCAAACCTGCCTCTCCCCTCTCTTCTGGCGTTAATTCATTCTGGTAAAGCAGCCCCATTCGCCGCTGCGCTGATTTTAATTTCATCCTTGCAAAAACCTTGGCTGACTGTCTTTCTCAATTCATTGCTTTAACACACAATTGTCCCCTTCAATTCATTGTGGTAATACTCACCACTAGCAAGGCTAAGCCCTATCCATAGACACTGGGCAGGTGATGCAAATGGTCTTTAGTGAAACACTGAAGCATGTGAGACATTGCAAATTATTCTTCTGATGTCCATAATTAAAAATGAGCGCAATACCGGCTGAACAGAAAAATGTACACGCTAAGAACAAGGAAGAGATTATGTATTATAAATGTGTTATTAATGTGTAACTCAGCAAGGTCAGGGAAGTCAAGATAGGTGTTGAAATATGGATGTCACCCACAAAGAGCCCGCTAACATTGCTTCAAGTGGACCCTCTGGACACACTGCCTGACAGAATATTTATGTGCGTGCCAGCACACCGGCTTACATTTCAATGAGCATTATCTAATGACAGCGCAGTGGTGGTCATGCTAACAATAGTACTTCAGTGTTGAACAAATAACAGCCTTGAGACTTTCCTTTAACTCCAATGACCCGGGTTCAATTCCCATCTCATGTGAGGAAGTTCCCTACTGTCAGGGAAGTTTTTGTTTTTAGTGCAAGTTTTTCTTATTTAATAATGACTAGAACCTTTCCCGAACCTTAACCACATTGTTTTAGTTGCCTAACCTTAACCAAAGTTGTAGTTGCCTAAACCTAACCATAACCTTAACCATAACCTTAGCCAAAGTTTGTTTACTTGCCTAAGCTTAACTGTTAGCTAACCTTTTCACATGACATGTCTTCACATTATTTGTATCTGCAACACATACTCTGCATTTCAGAGTTTGTCATTTCACAAAATTTTGTGATCTAACACTTTGCCATTTCAATTCTCTGATTTTGCATTTCATTTACATTTTAGTAATTTTTAGCTGACACTTTTATCCAGAGCAACTTGAGAAGGTAGGGGTTGAATGTCAAATACACTTTCACACAACGTGTAGCTGTTGTGAGGATCAGGCCTGTGATCTTTTGGGTGTGGGATGATCACTCTAAGCTCTACGCCACCCTGACACCCTGCTATCCCGCTGTCTGACAGTGTTGCCTCTAGGACAGTGGTGTCCAACCATGTGCCATGGACGGCCAAGAGTATGCAGGTTGTTTTTCCTTCAAACTAGTCGCTACACCTGCTGACTTCACTAATTAATTGCTCTGTCTCTGCTTGAAGGTGAGCTAACTAAAATCGCCTGCTGTAGTTATTGGTTGGAGGGAAAACCTGCGTACTCTTAGCCCACATGATTGGACATGACTGCTCCACGACATTTGAGATGGTGATGCCATAGATATATCGTTGGGTACTGCAGAAATATTTCAAAGTGGGAAACAGAGGGAAGGAAGGAAGAGGGACAGACACGGAGAAACTCTGAGCAACTCCAGAAAGAAGAGCAGGGTGGCGTGAAAGCAGCACCAGAATAAACGCACATCTATTTCATGCCAGTTCAGACAGAATAGTCTGCCATATGTAAATAGGGGTTCAATAATGAATGCACTTCCCCTGCTTTTATTTGCTTTAAGCCCTCACAGTCACACACACATTGGCACCGTGCGAGACACAAATTAGAGAGCGTTTTAAAGGAAATATTCAAAGAGCAGCCTGCCGCCGGAATATCAGTTATTATTTTTGATGTTGCAATTTCTGACACTTTGATGCAATCAGTGAGTAGCCCCGGCATTCAGCCCTCTCCAGGGAGAGAGCTGTCAGGAGTGAGGAGCCGGTGGGTAGATAATTATGGGAGATCAAACCTCGCTAGTTAGTAGGCAGGAACGGGAGGCAAATGCCAAAAACCAGCCAATGTTTCGCAAACGCTTGTTCAAGGATATCCTAATTGCTATAAGTGGTTCCTTCAGGACTGGCACTTCAAACACTGCCTGCTGCATGATGTCATCTCTCCGGCTCCCCTCCACACTCACAATGGGCAAATTAGGGAAGAGGGTAAAGCACAACATACCAGAGGACAGTGTCCTTTCTCTGTCACGACATGTGAACCTACATCAGATGCAGACATGTACATGTATATGCATATATGTATGCATGCTGATGAACATGCACATGTATGCATATACAAACACACAAGCAAATGCAAATTCACATGCAAATTCATTCAAGTACTCATCAGGACATTCTCTCTTATTTCCAACACATCCGGCTGTCTCGGTTTGGGGCAATACACAGTTGTGTTACTCTATAACACAGCATATGTTGGTAATGCTAACATAACACACAATGTTATTAGCATATGTTGTGTTGAAAAGGGACACGAATGTGTGTCATCCCAAACTAGACACACACATGTGAAAACTTGAAAAATGAGACATCCTTGTTGAGAGTGTTTGTGGTTCTCATTAACTGACACATGCACACACTCGCACGGTTGATAAACTCCTTGACATAAATAAAACCATGCAGGCTAATTCACATGCACAACAACACAACAAGTACACCCATTCTGTTCGTAAATATTAGAGGTGTGTGATTGCAAAAGCAATACATTCTGACATGCAACTGTGTGCTCCATAATTCAAAGTGAGGATACAGTCCTATCTGTCAGTACTGTTTGCAGCCTACCTCTCCGATTCCCTTCTTACCTTTGCAGTTCAAAGGGAAGGAGAGGGGAAGGTGAGTACAATTAGTTGAAATCAGTCAGAACAAATTGTCCGACAGCATTGTACCATGCTAAGGCATCAGAGTCCATTTGCTGTTGGTGGAATGACCCTCTTACCGTGACCCTTGTACCCCGGCAGCATGCATAAAAACCTGCTTTGTCTAATCAGCCGCACATACTTATCGTTGACCAACGTCTCATCTAATACAGAAACTAACTTGAAAAAGAATCCTAGACCTGTTTCTATGTCTGCCTCAGCTACATCAAAGAAAAACCAACCCTCGGCAATCAGAAAGAAGGATTTCATGTTTCAAAAACAATCCACATTTTCAAAGGGGGACCGCAGCTGACATACAATTGCAGTAAACCTATTGAGTCTTCAGCTCCTTCATTCTTTTTCTCTCTCTGTTGTGAATGTGAGTCTTCAGGGTCATTGATCATCTCATTAAATTCAGCCCCAAAGAAAGCGATCCTTTTCACACAGCTCAGGAATTCAGACGCGAAACACCCCCGCCTCTCTTCAGGCACACACAAACACACTCACACCATCAAACATCACCAAATGACTGCATTTCGCCGACAAGAAAGGCAGCAATAAAATGATAAAATAAAGTCTATTTTGTTCAAAAAGGGTAAAAAGGGGTCATTTTCTGCATAGGGTGGTGAAGTGTTAGCATAACAAAGCATTGGTTGGCAAGCTAATGGCTCTTCATCTGTGACAAGGAGCTCACTAGCTTTTCACTGTTGTGCTCCTCATAAAGTGGCCTGGAACAACACCTTACTGCTGCTCCTGACCTTCCTACACTCAAACACAGGAAATCCCAATGTCAAGCCCAATGTGTGTGTGTGTGTGTGTGTGTGTGTGTGTGTGTGTGTGCCGCACACACACACACACACACACACACACGCACACACACACACACACTCACGCATGCGCGCGCACACACACACACACAAATATATAACGCTAAAATAAGCATGCTACAGTGAGTACCAATAGATCTCCAAAGGCATAATTATAATACATACTGTTAGTGCATTTGTTCAAGAGCTCACAAACACACACACACATGCACACACACACACACACACACACACGCAGACCCAGGCCAGGGAGTGAGGACAGCCTGTGAGCGCTCCACAGCCCTGGAGTGGCTGGGCTCAGTCTAATTGCCTCTCTAATTGGTGATGTCTAAAGGGGGTCTCCTCTTTATTTTTGGACAGAGCTGCATGCCATCACGCAAGGCAAATTACACAGACAGACAGCCTGGAACACAACAGGAGCAGACACAGATGACAGGGGGAGAGAGAGAGAGAGAGAGAGAGAGAGAGACTGCAGAGGAGAGGGAAAGAGGATGATTATCATTATTATTACTTTTTTTTTTTTACCATGGGAACAGACATTTTAGAAGACTGAGCTTCAGGTGGCTAAACAACCAAATTGCTCCCCTCCCACGGCCCGTCAGTCCTCTCCATCATCCCGACTCTGGTTGAGTATATTAGGGATGAGGTCATGCCGCACTCATCCAGCCGGCGGTGAGAGGCCTCGTCCTCCGCTCCTCAACTCTGCGGCGTTATCCGGGAGGCCCGCCTTTGATGTGCTCGTAATATGAAGGACGCGGGGCTATCAGCTGGCTGTCAGCTCGGTAACTACCCCGCGTCTCTCCCAGGGGCAGCAGAGCCGACCGAGCCGGCGTGGCTGTCCAGCACCCAGCAGCTCCACCGCTGATGGACCTGATTAATTCCCTGGAACGCTGGTTTGTCTTCCTGCAGTTCACTCAATGACTTCATTCAGCGGGGTGAGGTCACCAGAGGCCTGGTAATAAAGGGGCTGCACTTCACAGCAACGACAGCCCGCCTGTGTGCAGCTCTCAAAAAAAAAAAAAGGCCTTTAAGAAAGAAGAGGGTAAAAAAAGAGGAAAACATCCAAGTGTCTTTGGCTCCAGAGTGGCAGTCCTTGAGCGGGAGGAGAGCAGGACGCACTTCCTCTCACTCCTCCTTTCTCTTCTCTTTCCTGACTCCCATTGTGGGAGAAATAATAATTGGCAGGCCAATGAATTATTAGCACACGCAGTAGCTACAGCAAGAACAATGTCCCTCATTGGTGCAGACGCCATCAAATGTGACTTTCCTTAAAAGAACAGAGGTTCACATGAGTAAATGGATTTCTTAAATTTAAAAAAAAAAGTAAGTTTCTCTTCCTTTTTGAATCTGCCCACCATCCATTCGATTTCAGAACTCTCTCATCATTTTTATAGAGAATAATGTGTCAATGTGATGAATGAGCGTTCAATAAAACCAGTGATAATGATAGAAGTTGTCCTCTTCTCTCCTTGAGTCATAACTGATGTGGCACCGCGCTTTAGAGCGGTAGTCTCATATAACAATGCTTATTATGAGGCAAAAGCCTTTAAACAAGTCAAATAAAATTGATGTCACTCACTGCTTGAAACTCAATGATAATCTGGGGAATTTCACTCCAACAAACGGCATGGGAAAACGACACAACTTACGAGTGCAAGTAACTCACTCCCGCGCTTATGGGATTGTAAAAAATGACAATTTCTCGAAATGTG
Organism: Centroberyx affinis; assembly: GCF_046629955.1. Lineage (NCBI taxonomy): Eukaryota > Metazoa > Chordata > Actinopteri > Beryciformes > Berycidae > Centroberyx > Centroberyx affinis. The sequence goes on from NW_027279368.1 coordinate 144,309, forward strand.
CCATAAATTTGCCGAATTGCTCTTGCCATCCCCACGATGACGGTTGCTTTCAGTTCGTGGGCCGCGCAAGTCTAGTCACTTCATATAATCTGGAGCCACAAATCAGCACCGGGCCTCCCAGCCCCACTGGAGCAATACGAGGGGTTTTGAGGCCTCTGGCGGCGCAGGTTAGCCCAGCAGACAGGGGCAATAGACGGCAGTCTGCGGCCTGCCTATCCATCCATCCTGCCTCTGGGGCGGAACGTGGACGGGGAGCGAGGGGTGGGGGGAGAGGGGTGGGGGGGTGGGGGGGGTGAATGAAGCAGTAGCCCAGCAGTGATGCACGGCGCTGGAAGCTCATAAAGCAGGCCGTCAGCTGACCTCTGAGGCACGGGGGAACTGGCAGGGCCTTTACGACCATCACCAGATTTAACAGCCAATAATGACTGGAATAACCGCTTAAACCTTTACGGACCTGCACAGCCGCATGGCAGCAGGGACGGCAGAGAGAGAGAGAGAGAGAGAGAGAGAGAGAGAGAGAGAGAGAGAGAGACAGAGAGAGAGAGAGAGAGAGACAGAGAGAGTGATATATTCAGCCAGTGCACTGACAGGGGCCATGTTTCAACGGAAGGGAAATGACAGATGCAAAGAGAGAGCACCCTGATATGTGTGTCTCTTTAAGTGGAGCCAACTGGCTTGTCCATCCCCATCCTGATGGATGCACAACAGGGAGAGCTGGAGGAAGGAGTGGACGAGGGAGAAGACAGAAAGAAGTGATGCATGTGGCTAAAGACATGAGGAGAGAACAAAAAGTGGCCGGGCGATGGTGTGAATTGTGCATGGAATTTTTCATTTTTTACATGGAATTGTAAAAAAAAAAACAGAACAAAAACAAAAAGGAAAAAGGAAATACAAAGTTAGTAAAAATGCAAGTAGACACATCAGATATATCTTACACAGTTTCAAGTGAATATCACAGTCCGAGTCAGTGTTTAATAAGATTATGGTGAAAAAATTATGTAGACAAAAATAGATTAAACGTATTCTAGGAAGGCACTTGGTCAGAAGCAGGGCCTCCAGTTTGCTTCAGACCGTATCTGTGCACATGGCGGTATGAAGTCTGTGAACAATGGACTTCAAGTTGGACTCATATTCAACTATTCAATTCTACTTTGTTACTTCTACTTAGGTGCCAGATGGGAGGAATTTGCTATTTGCTAGCAAGTTTAGACAGTCACAAAAAAGTTTGAAACTCAGTTTTTTATATTTTTCTGTGATCAATGACTAACCTCATACTCCCTGAATTGTTCTAATCCCATCAAGTTAAAACAAGCACTGGAAATTATTTGCAAATATCATTTGACCCAGGTCTCGCCAAACGCACATTGGCATCACACACTGACACATTATTATTAGAGTTATTTGTTTTCAATAAGTAGTGCAACACACAGCATACAGTACATTTGAAACTGCAGTATATAAATCCATTTATAATGTAAGCACCGAAGTAAAAAACATCTTAATTTACAATCTTTGTTTAGCAGATTTCTTTCTCCTTTTTTTCTGACGTCAAGCTTAAATTATAGCACACTAGCATCCTTTGGACTAAGATCATAACACCAATTCATTAACTGTTGGCAGCGAGCTAATTCTGATTTTCAATAAACTCTCTAAACCTAATAGAGTACTCATGAAAGGAGGCCCATTTCACAGGCTGGCACATGTTCAAGCAACATATGCTCACATAATCTCTTAAAAAGCATGATCCAAGTCCAAATTTAATTATGTAATAGCACAAACGAAATCAGAGTGCCGACACAGCAGAGCTCTGATACACTACGTTCTGCCACTCCACTCCCATTCTCCTCATTTGTTTATTGCTCTCACCAGTCTCTGCAGCCTCGGGGGCCGGGGCGTCTAGAGTCCACTCAACGGTCTACAGATGGCTCTGAGGCTCCAGGCTCGTTTCACATGGTTGTTTGTCTTTTTAATAAGGTCTGCTCGAGATATATGACTATTGTTATATGATCATAATGCTTTTTCATGGTCTCTGGAGCCATTACTTTTAGTGCTTTGTGTTTTTACATACTAAGTTCAAAGTCTTTTAACTTGATTTTTTGCTATTTTGTATGGATTTACAGTGGTATGACTCAGTGCGAGCGGAGCTGTTGAGGCAGCGGCGGTGGTGGGAGTCAGATGAGGTTTAGCAGTTTCGGGACTAAGGCGGTGAGGGGCTGAAAGATGTTCATGGTTCCCTGAGCCCTGCACTTCCTTTGGCAGCAACACTCAACCTGCAAAGCACTGAGCTGAAGCTCCCGATCTCTGTAGAATACAGATAAAATTTAACCGGGGAGCAGTGTCAGAACTCTGCCGAATATGATACTGTCCCCAAACATTGCTGAGGAGGAATAAAAAATATATATACGAGCATAATAGACCACAAAGGGGCTCTATTGAGGACTATATCCAAGATACCAGGTCACCTTTTTTTTCCCTGAAACAGTATCGATAAATCCTGGGACAAAACTGCATATCTTAAGCACCTTACTGGCGACTTTTACAGTGCACAGTCTGTGCTTGGCACGCAGACGATAACATTCCCCCCACACAATGGTCTAATCTTCATGGCACAGGTAGCACTGGGATTGTCTTGGATGTGCACTCTGCCGTCGCCCGGGTTTGTCCCAGCATTAGAGCTCTCGGCATTCCTTTGTGCTTTTTAACCAATGAATTAAAGAGGATTTCAACAGGGAATACTTATCGGAAAAATTTACCCCCTTTACTCTGAGATAAACAAATCAGACTAAATAAGTTGGAAAGAGTTTCACAAACTCATTCTGTAATCAGGAGGGGCTGCTTAAGATAACGACGCCTGATTTAGACATTTTCTTACACAAAGAGTGAGGAAAAGTGAACCTTTAAGCTATGTGGGACAGGGTACATTTTGAGCAGCAGCCATTGCTGTGTAAGATAGCTTACTTTACAATTTGTATTTATAGAAGCAAATCAGATTCTTGTGTTGTGACTAAATAAATGAAATTGTTGGGAAGTATTGTTTGTAGATTATATATTCAGGTCACCTCTCCCAAGAAATCTTTTAATTTTTTAATCCATGCAGATGTTTGTTTTCAGAAAACTTTCTGAAGTGCATCCCCAGATGAACACTGAAAGCATTCTTAAGTAGCTAAGTTGCTCTTATACAAAATACCTCAAAGCGTCTAAGATAATACATGTGGATTGAAATGCAATCTGCCTCTCACTTCTTCCCAAGATAAGTACAGCCATTGACAAGACCTGGCTTCCTCCTCTTATCTCACAAACACTTGATACCAGAAACTCGGTGCATGAATAAGTCTTTCAAGATTGTGATGTAAATATATCCGATTAATCACAACAACGAAAACTGCAACAACTCATGCTCCCACCCCCCAAACAACATTGTAAAAAATGTTCCTTTGCTTGCAGTTGTATAAAAATATTTTCTGAATGCCACTTTTTGCTAGCTGCACTCTAAATACCTTTTTTGCTCATCCATACTTCCCCCTCATGCGTCTGTGATCACAGAGCCCTCAGTCATATACCCAACACACTGACGCCTTTTAATCTATGCTAATCTATTGTAATATTTTCATTTTCATTTTTTTAAAGATTATTATTAACATTAATTTAAAGCAAGACATTATTAAAAAAAAAAAAAACTAAAGACAAAACTGCATTTGGGTAATCTATGCAAAAGCTCTAAACCCATTTCCATTCCTGATGGATTTAGTGACATACCCCCCCCCCCTCTACCCCCCACCCCCCCAGCACTAAAATATTTAATTTTACTGAGTAGATCCCCAGGATACGAAGGAAAACCATCAGGTCCGTGTTCAAGTTTAATTACTGATTACTGATTTAAACCTAGTATCAACCCTCTAGTCCCATCTCAGTCTCTGCAAGAGAGAGAGACAGGCAGAGGGGTGTGTGTGTGTGTGTGTGTGTGTGTGTGTGTGTGTGTGTGTGTGTGTGTGTCTGTTGGGGTGGGGGGGTAAGCTCTATTTTCAAGAATACTTCTGTGTACAAATAATGCTGCTACATTTATGTATGGTAGGCCACTTGATAAAAAAAACAATTAGAAATTGCCATAAAATTTGTCAGATTACTGGATTCATCGCTGTATTCTATTTCCTCTGTTTCCTCAGTCTCCCTCCAGTCCACAGTGTGGCACTCTGCTCTGCGTCTGCTGCATCGACTCAAAGCAGATTGAGACGAGCCTCGTTCTGGCACCCACTGTTCTCTCTGGGCTCCATCTGTCCCTCCGCTCTTCACACTATTAAACGTCTGTGCATGTGTGTATGTGTGTGTGTTTGTGTGCGAGCGTGTGTGTGCATGTGTGTGATTAAGCTCTGTCTGTCTAGCTATCCTCCTTGCTGCAGGATGCCTCTGAATCTATTACAATACTTCCATCACAGAAGCCACTTCATTTACATTCCCCGGGCCTTGTTTGAAGAATATCTCAGGTGGGGGAATATATTTTCCGAGTGTCCCTCTTATAGGTTTACCCAGACTCAAACGGGCTTGAAAAGTTGCTGTTGTACACCGGGGGAGGCATTTTCACCTAATGAAACCCAAGATCAATAGAACTGTTCTCTCCTCTCATATATAGTGCATGTACACAAGGGAAATAAAGTATTATTTTTCATCCTCAAATGTATAATGGATATCATTCTTTATTTAATACTTAGTTCAATTCCGCATCTGCCGCAAAGGGGAAATATTTCCTCGGATGATGTCCCTATATTAGAGAAAGAAGATATAAAAGAGGAAGCATTAGGCAGGAAGGTAGAAGAAAAAAATAGAGCATTACATACCTGAGAAATCACGCTGGACTACATAGGAAATCATCATCTCGCCCAAGTATTATACCACAATATAGTTAATCTTATATAATTAAAAAGCTTACAGACATTTACATATTAATCTACTCTGCCCGCTGCAATCGACATATTTTAAATCAAGAGCTCAAGTTTTTAACGCAAAAGAGAGAGAGTAGAGGCAGCGGGAGAGGAGAAAAGAGCAGATAAGCGGCAGGGGGGGGGGGGAGAGATGAGGGGAAGGAAGAAAAGACGAGAGGAGAGCGGTGAGAGCAGTCACTTCAGGTGCAGCCCTTATCGGAGGCAGAGAGAGGACCTTTCTTATGTAATCTGTGATTTCATTCAGCCTCCGTATCAGATGATTGTCTGGGAGAAGAAAAAGCCATTTTGAGGGGAACGGGCCGCGTGAAAAGGATCGTCTCCCCGGCAGCTCACCCTTCCATGTCGAACCAGCCGCATGGCACCGAAGGTCAGCAGAATTATTGGAGACGGGGGTGGCTCCGCCGGAGAAGACAATGATACGGCCTTAACCCTCATTTAGAGGTGCCATTTCCCCACCTGACCCCCCTGCTAAAGTGTTATTTTTCCGTGTTATGAAATGTGATAGCTCTCTGGTGAAACAGGAGTCTCCAGTTAGGGAGGTAATACTTTGGCGTGCAGCGACAGCGAGACAGACTCAGCCTCCTCTCTAAACAGGCTGGCTGTGCGGCCTTACCGCTCCGCGCTACGCAGACAGTTCAATCAGGGTAAAACAGCGTTCATTTAACCGCTTGGCTAACAACAGCCAGTGGCACACAGCGGAGCACACAGGAGCCCTGAGATTGCACTGCTGGGGGAGATGATGATAATGTCTTTGTGAATTTCACCCAAACATGTCATTTTAAACCAAGGCTCGGCACAGGGCTGTGTAAGTGTCATAACCTGTTGTTTCGGTTCCCGCTCTCTCTCTCTGCGCCATGAAGGTAATATGTGAGAGAATGGTTTTTGGTGTAGGTTGCGAAAAGGAGTGGAGATATCTTTATTTAAAATAGCAATCAATAATTGATGAGGGATAGAATGTAGCAGTGATGAAGAGGAATATTTCGCATGAGCTGAAGATCATGTTTGAAATACTTGTCCAGCAATTACAAAGTCAATTTTTACATGTAGTGTGGTATTAATAAGTAAGGTGGAAAAATCATAAATGGCTAATGCTTCATTAATTTCATATTATATTTTCATTAATGTAAAATGATGTGAGCGGGGCTCTGAATAATTCACAGTTTCAAAGCGAACTAAGTGCAATATCATATGTAAATCAAATGTCAGGGAGATAGAAAGGCTAATCGCTTCATAGAAAAGGTTGCATTTGATTGTGGTTCTATTAATACAAGCTCATATTACTTTATTCAGTAAAAAGTCTGGTTATTCCATTCTGAAATTTAACTTTGTGTCTCTTTCCTGCTCTTGTGAGACAAAATTATGACTTACAGGAGGAAAAGAATGTATAGTTTGCACCGATATATTCATTCCTGTGTGTGTTATGATGTGAGAGGGCTGCTGTATGCAGTGGGAGGGGAGTGGAGGCAGAGGAGGGGGATCACGCAGGAGACGTACAACACCTCGGCCGACTCTCAGCAGCTCCATCTAGGGGAGTGGAGAGGAGCCTCTTCAGCCTCTACAGTTAAACCTGTGTTATGGAATTACATTTTCTCACTTCCTCTGCAGATCAAAACAAAAAGGTGTGATGGTTTGCTGTGACTTGCTGCGTCTCAGGCAAATCGTTCTTGCGTATTTGTTACTAATCATTCCTTTGATGTGAGGCGCGAGGACACATGGCTACAGGGTCAGGTCTGACACAGGGCCTTGGTTTTGGATAATGGTGCCCAGAGGGCCGTGGCACAGGGTACCGCCGGGGGTCAGAGGGACAGGCAGATTAAGAAAGAGAGGTGTTGAGGTTGTCACCTCGGGGCCTCCACCCACACAGGGAGAAGGAGGGCCCTTGTGGGCCCCCCCTCTGAGAGCAGGCCCTGCCATCATTCAAAGCAGATGGCATTTTTCTTAATGTGTCAGGGCTTATTTTTGGGATGCAGCCTCTGGCAGGCCCTGCATAGACTAGTTATTAGGCATGTACGCTTATAACTTAGCCAAACCACGGAGGGTTTGGACACCAAAGCCCTGAAGCCTCAAACTGGAGTCTTCCCCTCTCTCCTCCCTCTTTTCTCTGCCTGTCTGTCAGTGCATTAAGCAAAAGCTAGGGAACCTGAGATTGTGGGAATGGCTTGACATGAGACCGCCACAAAAAGCTGCTGTGGCTTTGCCAAGCATAAGGTAGGATGCTGTCAACTATATAGCTCAATAGGTAACGAACAGCACTATCACTACCAGGGTGAGGTGTTTGATTCCCACTGGGGCCACCCATGCTAAAATCCCATGCACCCATGGGATAAAAGCATCTACCCAATGGTATTATATTATGCCATGTTATCATTTTACACTATTTTACGAGATGAATTCAGTGTGGATGCAAGTTCAATTTCCTGAAGAAATACCTGTCTCATATAACCTGTAATAAACACACAGTCATTGATCCAAAACACCTTCACAAATGCAGGCATCTGGAGAGCAAGTAGACCTGCTGCACAAACGCTGGAATCTAAATCCACACTCACTTGTCACAACAGCACTCACACAAACACACACACACGCATCAGGACTGCAAAGAGATAATTAGCAAGCACAGCTGACTCCTTGAATTGTCCTCCTTCCTCCCTCCATCGTTTCCCTGCTAATAGGGGCGTGAGTCCCACTTATTAGATGTGATTATCCACCCAGGGCTGTATGTAGATTAGCTTTATTACATCCCTCAACCAGCTACTCTGCTATTTAGACAGAAAATGTAATTCAATGATGTAACTTAGATATAAATCTGCATTTACAGGGCAAAGTCCCACTCCAGCACTGGTTATGACAGGTTGGCTGATTAAACTATCAGGCTGACAAGCCCAGCAGCCACACAGGAGGACAGGCGAAAGTACAAAGGCCCTCTTATTATAGAAAATCCCCCAGAATAGCCAACGGTGGGGATATGGTAATGATGTAGTACCTCTCCATCAGGTCTACAACACACACACTCACACACACACACACATGCATGCCGACACACACAGACACGCACACAAGTACACGCAAAAACACACACACTCATGCGCACACACAAGTGCATCTGCACATACACAAGTGTACGCAAGCACACACAAGTGCATATGCACATATATATGTGTGTGTGCACTCACACGCACACACGTGCACGCACACGCGCATACGCTCACACCCACACATACACACACACACACACACGGGCGCACGCACACTTATCTCTCCCATTCCCCTTATCCAGCTGAATATGATGACTGGCTTTTGGAATGACCTCCAGGCAGAGGACAGGGCCTTGTTCTGTGGCGCTCTCTGCTCCCTCCCCTTCTCCTCCTCTCTTTCTTCCTCCCACAGAATGAATCTAAAAGACTGGTGACCTTGCTGTGGGTCTGTGAGGGAAATGAGCTACATCTTGTCACAGACTGAACAGGCCATTTGGAACCTGGTTTGTCTGCTTTGAAAAGGCCCGCGATCGAGGAGCAGATAAGTGGAGGGGGTGTGAAGCGGGGGGGGGGGCTTTTATTCTGAAAATTAAAAGGCAGGCCTGATGGAAATATATGTCTGCATCGGTGTTGAGCATGTCTTTGTAGGATGCTTATCAGTGGCACCTTTGCAACAAGAAAGAAAGGACAAGACAGTAGTTGTGAATCTATACTCTGCTGTTGGCAAGCCGAAGGCACAAAATAAAAACAAACAGTGAAGCTTCTCAACAGGCCTTATGCCAATAACCATGAATACATTAATGATTTTGAGGAAGCAAATTAACTTTAAGGGTTTCTTACCGATGTGCCGTCTCTGGGACAGGATTTAAAATTCATTATCTGCACAGTTATCTAAATCCATGCTACGGTTCAGACAGACACACGCACACACAAAGTCTGGAAACATGCACAAATGAGCAAACACGTCTGTTTCTCCGGCAAGATTGTGTGTGTGTGTGTGCGTGTGTGTGCGTGTGTATGTGTGTGTGTGTAAGGAGCTCTCCAAACAAAAGCTGGCATCTCCCATGGCCTGCACAAATGTTTGTCTAATGTAAACCGCCATATAGGAGCATCTAATTAGGGGTGTCAGCCTGCATGTGGCTGAGAAATCTCAACCAACTGTCATCCGATCCAAATCGCTCCCAATCAGCGGGGAGAGGAGAAGGGAAGAAAAGGCAGGAGAGGAGGCGGCGACTGGGAGCCGGGGACCCGAGCGGGGGGCAATTAGCAGCCAAGGTGAAGCCACTCATTGTCGTCAAAGAGACTACGCTAGCCATGCGTGGTAGACTCCTACCCTCCCCGCCGCTTTACCAGTATCCTGTGCCCCGTTTGTAATTAGGCTCAGAATGCGGAGCAGTGCAGCATGGCGGCGGCCCCGGTGCCGCCTTAAATGACACATGAAGGAGAGCATGCTGGGTAGGCGGCACAGCGGCGCTGTAAGCACACATGCACACATACAGTACATGCTGATGTAGGTCTGCAGTTTGTGAGAGAGCGGGCGAGCGGGCAGGGCCGGCCGGAACGCCACAGCGGTTGAAACCCAGAGAAAGGTCACGGTGACCCCAGCGTGAGGCCGGTGTCATGCTCATTAAAAACCTAAGCACTACAGTGAGACAGAGCTGCTCAGACCCCACTGAATTAACGTGAGAGTCCTCCTCTTAGAGGCCACAGAAACACACAGTAACACACAACAAACCTACAGACCTGCAGAAAGAGGCAGAATATTACTTGAAAGGCAGGGGCAAACATAGGGCAGGGAAGAGAGAGGAGAGGAAAAAAGAGAAAAATCACAGGTCAAGGTGTTTCTAAACCGTCTCCCTTGGCGTTGATGAATAGCGGGTGAACCTGGGAGAGGAATGCAGCGGGTTTTCTCTACTCTCTAAAGCCATGATTTGCTTTGCATAAACAACAACAACAACAATAGCAGGCAGGTTCTTCTGTAGAAGCCACACAATGAGCTCAAGGGTTCCTCATAACATCTCATTATAGTTAATGAGCGCTGTGTGTTTACAATGTGTAGCTCTATAGAGCTAGCAGTGTTTACCCATCCCCTCCGCTCAGTGGAGATCACTCAGCACACCCTAAAACAAAGGAGGATTTGTTTAGCCATGGGCTGTGTTTCTTCCCCTCTGCATCATAGTGCTCAATCTAGCAGGCACAGGCTGTTAGCACTATCTCCCAAATTCATCACAGCTACCATGGAATCCCCAAATATACTGGGTTGCAAACCATATAATTACCCTAAATTAAACATTGTTAAATATATATCTACCTTTAACATAAACACATATCCATAAAAGCCCAAACAAACAGAAAAGACCTCAAAATTAAAGTAAGCCATGTTGAAAAAAGAAAGAGAAAAACATAGCTAAATACCATTTTGCTGTTGACACCTTGGTGTTCACAGCTTAAAGGACAATCCCAGTGTTAATGCCGTTTTATTATCATTTCCTGCATTCCCTTACTATTTTACATCACTGTTGATAGTTTTCCAGTGCTTTCATCACATTATGAGATATTTGCTATTTTTCCCTAGTCTTAGTTACTTTTTGAAGTAAATATTTTTAAATAAACACTTTACAAGGTACTCCCAGTAAAGAAGATTTTAAGCTGTAATTGTGTAAAATCTAACTTTATTTTCAGTTTAATTTTACGGATTATAGCTGGTGGAAGCGTCTTCCTTTGGTTTGTCTGTCAGCATGAATGGGCTGTGATTGACAGGAGGCAAGTCCTAACATTACTGCAGAGAATGTTAGCTATTGGTTTATTTTGGCCAGGACAACACGGAAATCTGACACGTAGTGACCTGAAGCGGTATCTTGTCACAGAACTTCTTTCAAAATGTAAAAGTTATTAGCGTTCTGATGCAACTTTGCAAAACCCGATTTGTGGCTTCTCATTCACAGTGATGGATTAGCTTTACAGACTGAATTAGAAGTCTCCGGAGTTGTTTTCTATGGCGTTTGGAATTGAATGGGAGTGAATGAGCCTGACACATATGGCAAAGCTGATCTAAAAATATCTTTAATCGTGGCGCATGCATGTAAAAACTCAAAAACAATCATAATTAACATTAAAGATATGGAAAACATAAAAAAAATTGCAATAACTGGAATTGTCCTTTAAGTCTACATCAGCAAGCATTGGGTTGGCCTGTCTTTATTGGCTGGGTCCAGCTGGATTCAATCAGTCACAGTGAACGCTCCCTAGGAGCAGCAGAGGTCTGCAGGGCTGCACGGCCCACACCTGGATGTCCTGTCAAAAGCCCGGGATGACTACACACTCTGAGACAAGTGTGAAAACATGTAACACTATCCTCATCCTCTTCTACTGGAGCATCTGGCAATCCAGTCAAGGCATCAGAGTTGACTAGGACAGCCTGACTGATGCCGTTTTCAGTCTGCTTTTCTGTTTCTTTGACTTTGGCTCTGAACACAGTTAATACAGCTGATCTGTCCCGCTTCCAGACACCACTGTAATTAAACAGGTGAAAAAAAAAATACCAAAAGGGGCGATGATGAAACACATAAAATGTTTCCCGAACATCATATCTGCATCAGTATCACACATCCCTCGCTGCATCATACGCCCATCCTCTAATTAAGAAAATAATTATCAACACCTAAGATCCTTGAGTAAAAAGCTACAGGAGAGTTCTGCATGGTAGGCTCCTCTCTTAATCAGTGTGTTAGGAAGCATGGCAATCGAGAGGCTGATTGAGTCCTGTGTTGAGAGTGTGTTAATCTCTGATTAACATCTGGGAGTGATCTCGGAGAAGTATGGCACCGCTGAGCCCTCTGTGCACACAGGGCATGAAATATCCAGGCGTGTAATAACATTTTATTTACAAAGGGCCCACTGGGCACAACGCATGCCAGCACTGCCAAACTGAGCCCACTGCAATTCACTTGAGTGCATTATATAACCCTGGCAATCCAACTGGGGACAGGGAGAGGGAATGGCTTTAGTCATGCTGGGTTATTACGAGCTGATAGTTGATGGATACCTGTAAGGCAAACCTAATCCTACACTCATCAGCCTCACCAAAGGAGAGCGGGGTACCTATAAAGTAAAGGGGGGGAGGATGAGGCAGACGGCTAAACCCATGATGAGGACCATATTGGAGGGTCAGTCCGCTCTGTCAATCCGCCCTTCATCCAACCCGCCCAACCCAAACCCTTCCATTTGTCTGTAGTAAGACCTGCAATCCCCCCCCCCCCCCCCCCCCCGCCAGGACCGAAGCAGGACTGTATTTCAGGAAGGAATGTGAGGCATGCAGACCGCAACGCCCATCCACTCCTCTTAAATCAATGGTGCATTTAGCTGGGAACCCGCTGGATCAAAATCAATAAAACACAGTATTTCAGCACACAGTGGGAAAAACATAAACGCATACCAAACATTAAATCATTAGCATGTGGAGTGACAGCCATGTATGGAAAAGTAAATATGCATACATGGCAAGAGCATGTTGGTGAGTGTTATCGAAGTGCGGTGCATAAGAAGGGCGGAGGTGTGTGTACGCATGTGTGTACATACTAGTCAGAAATATCATTTTTGGTCATTATATTTCATAACTTGCAAGATTCTTGGTTAGATATTCAAGGAATGCCAATACTTACATTATCCAATGGATATTCAAAGTAGAGGGTTCAAGGTATGCCAATACTTATATGTGGAGTACAATGAATGCACAGGCATAGAATATATGAAAATATATGGTCAATTCATATTCATTGTCGCCATGAACTGACAGCTTATCTGAATAATCTCCACTTTATGCATGTGTGAAAATATCACCTATGGGCTGACCCATTGCACCCTTGGGGGCTCCGAAGAACCACATCATTTATCTGTTATTGTGAATTGCCAACAAAACCATCCCTGAATATTATTCGTGGTCAAAATGGCTTTTGTTTTGCATGGCTGTTTTCATTTTAATGGAAAATGTGTCAACAACAAACAGGAAACATTTAGCACATGTATCAGATTTTGTATTGAAACAGATATTTGTAAAACCGCATGAAAGACAAATACTGAAGAGAAATGCAAAAACAGCAGATGCACAAACACGCATGTATGCACACACACACACACACATACACACACACACACACACACACACACACACACACAGACAAACCATGAAGCTCATCAAAGGATTCCTATTATCGTCTATCATACATGTAAATAAATTAGGCCATATAAATGATATTTCACTATTATTTCATTTGCCTCTTGTCTTTTGAATAATGGATGCCTTATAAGGAGAATAACAGCTTGCTCTATTCATATGATATATTTTCAATGCTAAATTTCTCAATTGTTCTTATGTCTAATATTATGATATCTGATCATTTTGATGAACACAACAAAGGACTGGAAGTTTAAAGACCAACAGTGAAAAACAGAGGCTTACTTTCATCTAATCACAAGCATATCACATTCAAAATATTCCAAATATCAACATTGGAGAGATATAAACAAACCCTTTCAACCATGCATCCACAGGCAGTAACGTATAAAAGCCCAGTAATTTTAGAGAGGTATTTTATGCTGTCTTTTCCCCTTTAAGGACTCTCTTATAATGAATATATGCAAAAGTCCATTAGAGCATAAAAAACACAGACACCAAGCCCTCGCTTCCCCTTTCCACAACATGAAAAAAAGAAGAAGAAAAAAAAAAACAACAACAAGCTACCGGCATCGCTTTCAATGAGAGCTACGCCTTTCAAACTGCTTTGGTGTCCTACAAAATTACCATATGAGAGGCTATTTACGACTCGACAAAATTTCTGTGTGTTTCCATGAGAGTTCAGTCCGTTCCTGTGATGGAACAAAATGAAAAGCCTGCCTTACTTGTTGCGCGCAATTAAGCCCCTGCAAAAAGACAGCCGGGGCAGTTTAACATTTCATAGGGCTGTAATTATTCTTTAACTGTTAGAAAGTGCTGTCCCCTAGGAGCCAATTACTTGAAAAGCGCTCATCACACACAAGATATATACAAACAAATCCTTCAAGCACAAAGTAAATGTTTAAACATTAAAAGGGATGAGCGGAGGAACCCATACCAATCAGTTTTGGTGGGAGCTAATTACTAATAAGAGCAGCAACCCCGTTGTGTTAGATAATTATGACACCAACTTGCACCTCAAACACACAGAGCCCCTGGCTGGCTGCTATACCATGGCTCTGATGATCACCGGGAAGAGAGGAGTTGAGCAGAGCCTCCCATAGACTGCTGGGGCCAAGGGGACTGACATAGGAAGCTCACCATTGGCATTACCAGCTCTTCCCATCAGCACACACTGTAGAAATATCCATCTTTACAAATTAATCTTGTACTGAGTCTAAAAATCTGAGAAATCTTGAAAAAGTCAAAACGAATCTGCCAACTGGGTGAGATGATCTTACTTGTTTTCAAAGCAGCATCACTCAAAGAATTCTTTTGAAACAAAAATAATCCCTGCAAGCAAACACAAATCTGTATTTTCAATATATTCATTTGTTTCATTCTATTCAAAGTATTCCCATGATGTCACATGCCTTTCCTACCAATATGGCGCTTTACAATACACACAGCTCATTGGCTGTGTTTGTCATTTGATTGTAATCACCTGTTATTTTCCTACCAAGATGGCCGTGTTGTGATGTAACAGAATACTATCGATTCTGGTGAAACAAGCACCGGTTTCTTGAAATGAGGCACAATCACTCCGCTAGAATCAAGATTATGTCACTTTATTAAAAATACAGATCATTACAGGGGTTGATTTGCATTGGAGGCCACATTGAGTGGATTATTTAACTTGCTTTAAGTAAAATAAGATCTTTAGAGTCAACACTAGATTAAATGACTAAGATGGATCGTACTTTTGCAGTCCAACCATCATATTAACCTCCACTCACTCTCTACATCTGCTCGGCCTGTTGTTTGCTCATCTAATCGATCTCCTCCAGCCTTGTTCTTTAATGTCCTACCACGTTTGGCCATCTCTAAACGTCCGTTAATGCCTGGGAAACATCAGGCCCTCAATGATAGCACTGTAAATGTAATTTATTTCTCACTCATGCAAGCACTTGAGCTAAACGATTACGGCTACTGAGGAGCTGCTCACTACATAAGATAAATATTGATTGACTGGAGGGTTTGTTAGCTACAGTGAAGCGCTAGCAGAAAGGGAGAATATGGTCTGAGAGAGAAGAGATGACTGTAAAGAAGAGAGGGGGGCGTGTTGAGTTGTCTTGTGTCATCCAGGCCTGTTCCAAATAAAGAATAGCCTGGCTTGGCCTGGCCCGGCCTGGGTCTCCACAAGCAATCATTTCACAGGAATTTCAATCCAGTTTCAGATCCAAAACCAAACTGACTAGGGCTAGATAGATGGTGCTCTCTCTCTCTCTCTCTCTCTCTCTCTCTCTCTCTCTCTCTCTCTGTGTCTACAGCAGCACCCTTTGCTGAGTATTCTCCTCTTATCCATTTGGTAGCAATGTGCTGAAAGCATGCTGACATGCATGTCTGCCCTCTGTGTTTCCTCCCTCTTCACTGTGGACAGGGCTAGATGTTGGGTTGATGAGTAACGAATGATATGTAATAGGATTACACTAATCTGATTACAAAAATTTGGTAACATTGTTACAGAAAAAAAAAACACTAATTACATGATATCACATGCATATTAAGCGTGTTTGAAGGATTATTTTAACTTTTAATAATTTAATAATTTAATCATTTTAAGGATTATTTTTGAATATAAGATCCTAGATGCAAATATAATTTTAAACATTTTGAGATAATGGCTGACACTAAGTGTTCAAATTACTGTTTGCATTGGAGTTCATTGTATGTTCAACAGCATATTCTATGGGTTTTGTTGGCAAACTGTTGAAAAAATATCTGACAATTATTAAACGATGCTTCTGTTCTTGAGTAATCTAGAGGATTATGTTACTCGTTACATTTTTAAGGAAGTAATCAGCGATGGAATACATTTGACATTAACCCTCCCAATCCTGGAGACAAGTGATCTAGAAGTTTAAGCTCATTCTGCTGTAGCTCTCACTGTAAGTCACTCTGGATGAGAGTGTCATCTAAATGCCAAAAATGTAGTGATCAAAATGGGACGGGAACAATACGAGTTGACCTGAACTCTGCCTGATATCTGAGAGGGCTTTTATGTTTATAAAGGATCAGTGGTGCAGCGTCCTCTGTGTCTGCACCACACACACAAACACACACACACACACACACACACACAAACACACACACAACCCAATTCTGCTTGCCTTGTTTCATCGTCCTTGACATTATATTGTAGCAGCATCTCCAGAGGCCCAGGCATAACCTCAAAATCCTATTTAGCCAAATTAACATTGGACTCCCGTCGCAGCGCAGCAAACCCTTTGTGATGTAATATATGAGATGGATTGCTTTGAAAATCATTATCGGATGTACGCCCTATCTATTCTCATGTTGCCTGGGTGCAAAAGCAAAGACTAAATGCTATGTGCCTCTCATATTAACAGAGGAGGTACCGCTGTCCAGATATGGTTCGATGAAATCACAAGTGGGCAAGATTATGATAGCGATGGATGTGTGTGTGTGTGTGTGTGTGTGTGTGTATTGTAGTGAGGATATGTATTTATATATGTGAATATGTATGTGCTTGTGTAATGAGCATGTATGCTGATGCATTTGTGTCTGTGCGTGTGTTTATGTGTATGTGTGTGGGTGTGTATATGTCATAGACCGTCTAACTTTTTCCTGACCCTTATTTACCGCAAAAACACACACATTACATGGGATATTTCCGCCATTGTAAACAATGTTGTGTTGTTGACGTGCGAGACAGACTAAGAGAGAAACAAAGCTGTCTCAAATCCCATTTGGGTTGAGAGGCGGCCCATATGGAAAGTTACCAAATAGTGCTAATACTGCTAATAGGATGTTCCACTCTAAATAGGAGCTCATGTTAATACCCAGATTTTCATTCATGCTGGAAATTGTAGTTTTAAATTACAGTTTAATGCTTCAGATTTTTAATAAAAAAAGCCCCCCCAAAAAACCTTCACAGCAACACAAAAATTACCACAGCCTCTGAACAGAGCCTCAGCCTCCCATTGTCAGCCAATTACTATGCAATCTCTTTCTTATGACTGAATAGCTCACTGTTAGCAAATAATGAAAAGGCAATTATGGCAAAGCTGTGTTCATATTACCCTCTTCATTTTATGCAGGCTGTAATTATTGTCAATCCTAGAGGCTTACTCTACCATGTAAGAGGCAGCAGGGAAGAAAATGGAGTGGGCTGGTGCATGGCAAATTGGAAATGTCACAGCTACCTTTTTATCAGCGCCACTAGACCCCTGTGTGCGTGTGTGAATTCACGTACACGTACATGTGCACATGTGCACACATACATACACACACACACACACACACACACACACACACACACACACACACTGCGTACATCCATGGTCATGCCTATGTGTCCATAAACACACACTAACCAGAGTGCCAAGAGTATACATTTATTTACACACAAACACACACATTTACTCACGTATTCATCATCGCCAATCATAAACTCACCCGCACAAAAAGCGCACACACAGCACACGCAAAACGGCGTGTGTTTTGCAGAATCTTCACCTCAAGCTGTTACCATAGCTTAAGTACAACGCTAACGGGTGAAGAAATAAATAAATAAATTTTATAGATGAAGCGGGTGTGAAAAAAAAAAAAAAACACACACACACACACACACACATTGCTTTTGTTCTTCCCTTTTTTTTTCCTGAAAACAATGATTCCCCGAATACTCCTGGTTTTCTTTCCCTGCCAGTGTCTGTCTAGCAGCAAAGTGGTGGATATATTCCTTTTGCCTTGGCCCTCATTAGCTGTCTCCATGCTGTTCGGTAATGGGGAGTGGCACATAAATGATTCCCTTTATAGAGTTTGATGTGCCACACTGAGAGGACCACAGCCCCCGTATGGACAGCCCCCCGCCACCCCCCCCCCCCCCCCCCCCCACCCCCCAGATGGAGCACACAGGGGGAGGGAGGGAGGGAGAGAGTGGCATGTGACACGCATGACAAGCGCCTTAGCCAGTGCCGGGGCGCTAATTCTAATGGGCGGCGCTGACCCTTAAAAAAACATTTCATCAATGTTTCCCTAAGTGCCACTAGCAGAGGTACATCATTAGGGTGGCACATCAATAAAGGCCCACGCGCGGGCGAGAGTGCGGCGCGCGTGGCACCAAGGCGGAGCGGTTCGGTGGGACGGAAATACAGAGGGATGCACAGGCAGGAGGTGCAGGGAGGAGAGATCTTTTGTCAATACTCTTGCATGCATCCTTGACAAATCAAAGTGAATAAACAATGTCGTGATTCCGCCGTACCTCGACAGGCGGGGAGCAGGTCTACTAACACGATTCTGACAGCAGACTTTTCAAGGTCAGCCTTTAAGCCCTTTAACTGCACCGTTTCAAGCTTTGCACCAAATTCGACTCGACGTTCATATACCTGGCAAGCACGTTTATAATATATTTTTTGAAAGTTATTTTCTGCCTTTTCTCTTTTTTTCCTCTCTCTCTTTCACTTTGTCCCACAGAAGCCGGCGCTGCTCCTTTTGTGTTTAACAAGATTCTTGAAAGTGCGCATGAGGGAAAAGTGCATTTCTTAAAGGAAGGCGTTGCACTACACGAGGCTGCCTTCCAAACGCGCTTTTCAAATGGATACTGAAGCCTGTCACAGTCATATTACTTTACTTCTAACATAATAGCATCGTCTAGCGCACGCCAACACAAAAGAGAGCCGGGGAAACATCACAACAGGATCAGGGAGAAGAAAAGCCCTCTTTTAACTTTCAAAACTCCTTAAGTTCTCAGAGCATACAGACTTCGGTGTGCCGCTAGCTTACGTATGTGCGTTTGCCTGCTGCTTAGAAGAAGGGCGGAGAGAGAGGCAGTAAAAACAATGTAGTCATTACAGCTCACTTGACTGTCATTTTGGCAGACAGTGTTACATCGCTGCTTGACTTCAGATGTGTAACTGGAATCACTCCTCTGTTGTCTTGTGGCCTGGTGGCTGTTAAGTAGAGTTACAAGGCACACAAACAAACCAAAAAGATGCCAATTTACTTGCCTATACTGCACTCCTTATTTGTGAATTCTGAAAGTGTTTTGATTCTAACTGTAAGAATATGGTGACAGAATACGGTGTAAAGATACAGTGATCAATCATAGACATTTTGTGGAGGTTGCTCGTTTTTTTTTTTTTTTTGTTTCCATTCCGTTATTTCAGATACAGATCTCGCCCAAACAACAACACAAACAGCAACCACCGCTGCAGCAACTCCAACGACAACAGCACCAAAAGATTTCCTGAGAACAGAGGTACTGAGCCTGCATGACAGGCTGTGCGTGTGTGTGTGTGGGTGGGTGTGTATGTGTGTGTGTGTGTGTGTGTATGTGCGTGTGTGTGTGTGTGTGTGTGTGTGCGTGTGTGCGTGTGTCACAGAATCCTGGGATTTGATGTCATGATTGTCACAGGCCCTTGGAGCGAATGGCCTGTGTGTTCGGCAATTCAGTTTGATGTGTCGCACACACACACACACACACACACACACACACACTTAAACACACACACACACACACACACAGACACACACACACATGCACCTTGTGAACCCTGGTATTCACTCATCCTCCACCTCTGGCCTGGAAAACTGAGCTGTAAATAAAGCAAGGAAGAGAGAAAGATGGAAAAAGAGAGTGAATGAGGAGACGAAATAATACCCTTCATCCCTCGAGTCATCTGAGCTCAAAGAAATTATTTTCTACAATAACAGGTAGTGCAAATCTGCAGAAGCCTGGTGATATGTGAATAACAGAAAATGACCAATTACACTAAACACGACAGCTTTAATTTCCTGCCGCTGAGGACAATAAATAAACATGGCTTCCACGAGGGCGCGAGTGGAAAGTGCTCTGCCATCAAAGCCATCCTCGAGTTATTTTCTTTGATTAGTTGCCAAGGCCCAGATACCCCCGCCTGTTTCAAGTCATCTGAGGCGTTCAAAATGAAATTATAGAGCACCTCCTCAAGATATTAGTGTTAAAGAGCAAGTAGCCCATGGCTACAGTAATCCCCTGTTAATCCTGACCTAATGAGACCAGGCATGAGAGAAGGGGAAACACAGGGTTAAACGGCATTACTGGGACTTATTGGAGAGGTGTATGCTTTCTCAAAGGGTGAATTACAACACAGTTCCTACACTTATAATGTAATGTCATGCCGGTGAAATAGTGTGGGTGGCCTGTAACATTCTCATATTTTGAAGGAAATCGAGAAAAAATAAACACCCTAATTCTCACAGAAACAGAGAGAAATATTCAATATCAAAAGAACACCATGAGATCAAAAGAACAACAGCTGTTTTTTTCAAAGTTCATAATCATACATTTTCATGATTCAGATCAAAAGTTGATTCTGCATTTCAACTGGTAATTCCAACATTTGAACTGCAATGTGTTATATGTGTTATAGAAATAAACACACTAGCAGGGTACATGCTTGTAGATTCCCATCCAACACATGCGTTTTTTAGATTTGCTAAACCAAATAGTCTGTTTATTTTGTTTGGGGTTTTTTTTTGTTTTTTTTGTTTTTTTTAGTCTATCATGATGTTAGCCATGGCAGCTTTTACATAATATGCTGTTTTCACTCTTGGCAGACTGTAAAATGGTAAAAACAGAACCTTTTTTTTTAGGGGAGGGCCACATTTAGCCTATGTGTAAAAACCAAAACTCATTTGAGAAGACGAATTGAGAAGAAGAGAACTGGCCAGTGTTTCATCCAGAACGTGAAATTAAAGCTCCCAAAATGTTATATATCCATTTTGGACAAGGTTTTGTTACCTGAAATTCATCAGTCAATATTTCATCAGTCACAAATATAAAGATGATTCTGTCCTCACACCCATATCTATTTTGTAAGCAAAGGGCTTAAGATGACTTATTACTTAATAGTGAACCATAATGTGCTTTCCTTTCATGCCAACAATAATTTTTAAGTGTAGGTGTGTTGTCATTTTTTCAAATGGTGGATGTTGTTTTGGAATGACACTCTTCAAATGTCAATGTCCTATTTCCTCCATGCCTTATGAAGAGTGATTGACAGACAGAGTTGGAGACTGACAGATTGCATGGAATGGGATTACTGTAGTCTGATTACAAAACTCACATTACAGATACTTTTGATAAAGATAAATGAATGCCTGCCCAATTATTCAGACTCATGTTTGATGCAAAATAAAAAGGGGTTTTGATAGTTAATTTGTGGCCACATGCCATTATGCACAATTTGAAATGACCATTCATCATTTATATGAATGGCAACATTTACACATTCCAGGCATTTAGGCTGTTATCCTGAGTGACTTACAATACATGTAATAAACATGATGAAATACACTATTCAAAATATAATTGTCCATTTGACTCAACAGATATACTCGACAGATTTGGGAAGCAGTAAAAGTAACCAGATTACATTACTGAGTTGGATTAACTCAAATTATACCCACATGAATTCCCCATATTAAAAGTCAATTTTCCGCCCCTTTATGTGGATCTATCCCAAGTTACTTCTGTCCAAAACCAACCTGATCCAATGGTGCTCTAATAAACTCGGTGACATAGTAATAAGGTGCTGCGGTGCTGCGGTGCTCCAGCTTGGCGGTCAAACCCATCCAAAGATAACAGTGCTCAGCAC